>NC_056748.1:259342256-259429756 GCF_019279795.1 Protopterus annectens | reverse complement strand
AGGTGAAAGCTGCTCTCTCTAAAGCTAAAAACACAGCATCAATGGGACCGGATGGTGTCCCCAGCTGTGTGCTACACGAGCTAAATGAGGAATTAAACCCGCACATAAGGCAGCTGTTTAATCTCAGCCTTACCACAGGATACGTGCTCAAGGAGTGGCGTACGGCAACTGTGGTCCCACTCCACAAAGGCGGTGCCTCTACGGACCCTGGTAATTACCGCCCCATAAGCTTAACAAGTCTAGTCTGCAAAGCTATGGAGAGGATCATAATGGAGCTCATAAACAAAGATATAGGGGACTTGCAGACATTGGACCCGACCCAGTTTGGCTTCGTCAAGGGCAGATCATGCCTTTTGAACTTGGTCGACTTCTTCGAAACAGTCACCAAGGCCATTGATGAGGGAAAGGCAGTCCATACAGCCTACCTTGACCTTGCAAAGGCTTTCGACACAATACCCCACTCGGGTATTGTAGAAAAACCTACCAGCTTAAATGTAAACCCATATGTCACAAGATGGGTTGCAAACTGGCTTAAGGACAGAACCCACAGGGTTAGAGTTGCTGGTGCTATGTCAGACTCCAAGCCGGTCACAAGTGGTGTCCCACAGGGCTCGGTCCTTGGTCCCCTATTGTTCGGCATCTACTTCTCAGAAGTACAGGCCAACATGGGAGGACTTTGGCTGACAAAGTTTGCAGGCGACTGCAAACTGGGCGCCATAGTGGAAAGTGCATCGGACACGGATATCCTTCAGAAGGGACTCATGGAAACAGATAGCTGGTGCCAGAGCCATGGCCTGAAGTTAAACGCCAAAAAATGTATAGTCATACCCTTCGGGAAAAACAAGGTAACCCCAAGCTACCATACAGGTGGCAATCCACTAAGCACAGAAGAGGTTATCAGGGACCTGGGGACCCAGGTTGACAGTGGCCTTTCTTTTGACACTCACATTGCTAAAGTGGTTAGAAAGACCTTCTACATTGCCCACCTGATCATGAAGGGATTCACATCCAGATCTAGTGAGGTCATTGTTCCCCTGTACTCTTCACTTATCAGACCAATGATCAAGTACAATGCCCCATTCGGGATGTATCTCACCCGACATCTGCAGCAATTGGAGAGACCCCAAAAGTTCCTCACCAAAAGGATAAAGGGACTCCAAAATCTGTCCTATGCTGCCAGATTGAAGAAACTTCAGCTCTATTCAGTCGCATACCGTCTGCTCAGAGGTGACATGTGCTTGACATACAAGGCCATGTCCAACCCGGAATTAATGGACATGCTCCACCTCAAAAAATCCAAATTCACCAAAACCACTAGAGCAAGTGACTTAAACCTTAGCACGGATATAAATAGGACATGCTGGAGGGATAGATTTATTACTCAGAGACTCCCTATGCTGTGGAATAAAATCCCGGTCCATGTGAGGCAGAGCACCTCGCTGGCTCTGTTCAAGAGAAATCTTGACCTGTGGATGGGAGATCGTAGGTTTACCCCGGGAATCATCTCTGTGTCACTGCTGGACAGAGGCACAACAAACTAATGGGTACAGTATTTTTTCATATAAGGGGTGGCGTAAGCCACAAAACTTTGGGCTAGGCTTATAAATGCCTTAGGGCAGATAGCCTAGTATAAACCTATGAACCTATGAACCTATTTGACTATTGTCAGCCAGTTGCTAGGCAGTTGCATATCCAAGAGTTATGAATTTGAACTGAGCTGTTTTTTGGAGGCATATTTGTTAAACTGAACCCTGATTTCAAGTGGTAAAGTTCCAAGTCTTGACAATGTTACTAGAATAGAGGGAGTCACCAGAGGTGTAATGGCTTCTGGAGATTGCAACTAGAGCCTTGTGAGTGGATCTTAGTTCTCTGTTGTTGGAGTACAGGGTGATCAGGTCTTGTAAGGCAATAATTTTGTTTGGATGGTACAGAATTTGGAGAGCTAGGATAGGTTGTTTAAGGGTTAAGGTATTTGGGAGTTCCAGCCAGGGAAGTTGTTTTAGGGCTTGACAGTGATGGGTCCAGTAGGAGGAGTTTGTGGAAAATGATGCTATTTTATTGTAGCATGCAGAGAGTTTGTTTAAATTGGGCTTGTTTACATTAACTAGGACAGTAGAGGCATGCAGTAATGTTGGGAGAAGATGGGTACGAGCTAGGATGACTTTATTGCTGTTAGTTAGGAAGTTTTTACATCTGTAAAGAGTACCCAGTTTTTTGCGGAGTATGTATATTGTTTGAGTTATGTGTTTATCAAATTTCATATTGTGGTCAATGATGACCCTTAATAATTTGGTTTGTGTGACAGGGGAAATAAGGGTGTTGTCTGATGGAAAAATAGTGAATGTGGGTGAAGGTACTATTGCTTTGCGGGATTTTCTTTATACCACCTGGCTATATAAGCCTTTTCACACTCAGAACACAACTTGTTATTCAAAAAACAAATGATGTACGCTAAAACTGTTTGTTTAATTCTTCCTTACTTTATAGATAATTGTTAAGAACCATTGTATTTGTAATTGTAATTTTTCATGTGTAATGTATGGTAAAACTGTCTGTTTAATTGTGTTTACTTTATAGACACCATGCTAAGAACCATGTAATTTGAAGCTCTATTTGCATAATTATTTATGTTCTATTTCATCTTTCTAAAATTTGCTTACCTCAAATGTAAAATATCTATGTAACCTTTCTTGGAGCTTTTCTCCCCGGATCTCCACTAAAAACAGTCTTCTAGCCCAGTCAGACCTACCCGGTTAACAAATGGAATAAATAAATACATACATTTTGGGGATTTAGTATTAACTGGGAGTTTGACAGCCAGGATTTGATTGGTTTAAAGGCCTCCTGGATCTTGATTTGTTGTTGTTGGAGGGTGGGGGCAGAGCAGATCAGGGTTGGGTCGGCATATTGAACTATGTTTGCTAGTGGGATGTTTTTGTAAAGGTTATTAGTGAATATAGTGAAGAGTAGAGGGCCTAGAATTGATCATTGTGGTACACAAATTTACAGGAAGAAGTGTTGAAAAAAAGTTTCTCCACTGAATAGCTTGTTAGCAGTCTTAAAGCCATAATAACGTGGGGGTAGTTAGTTTTAGATCTGAGAGTGTTGCTAGCAGTTTAGTATGGGAGACTGTGTCGAACGCTTTTGATAAGTCAAGGAAAACTGCAAAAACTAGTTGGCCATCATTGCACTGCGTATTGACTAGGTTACTAAATTGGATGAGTGAAGTGGTAGTACTATGGTTCGGGTAGTATCCATGTTGAGTTTCAGCAAGGAGATTGTTGGAGAAGAGATGTGTTAGGACCTGGATGTGGATGCATTTCTCAAGTATTTTTGTCAGAGGGGATAGTATAGCTATAGGGTGATAGTTAGTTCAGTAGAAATGCCACCTTTATATATTGGTATAATGTGGGAGATTTTCCAGGGAAGTGGCTCCTTTTGTTCAGAAATTCATCTGTTGATGATTATAGAAATTGGGAGGAGATGGCTTGCTCAGCCATTTGAAGGAATTTGGCAGGTAGATTATCGGCAGCTAGGGTGGTGGGTTTAAGTTTGGTTAGGTGTTTGTAGATGGTATTAGTTGGCACTGGTTGTAGGGTAAAGGAGTTTGGGTTATTTGGTGGGTTATGAAGTATAGTGAGGATTGAGGTGGGTGGGTCTATAGACAGTTTTAGTATAGAGTTGGTAAAGAACTCGTTGAACTGTGTTACTGTGTTTATGGAGGTGGTATCTATGTTTGGATGAGGAGTCTGATTTACCAGGTTAGAGAATATTGTTTATAGCGGTCCAGAACTTTTGTGGATTTGTATTGTGCTTAGATTAGATTTCATTATAGTATTTATTTTTGTCTGCACTAATTGTTTTTTTTTTTATGTTTCTCACTTTTAAGAATGCTTGCCTACTATGACTAGTTTTGTTTCTGCGCCAGGTGTCCCGTGCATTGTCTCTTTGTCTCATGAGTTGTCTAGTATGCTTGGTAAGCACCAGGGCATAGATGGTTTTAGTGCAGAATTTTCTTGGGGGGGGGGGGCAAGTCGGTTGGGAATGTTCAAGAAGATATGTACTAGTCAACTGCTTCATCTAAAGGAATTGTAGAAGGGGAGGCCAGTTGGAGTGGTTAAGGGCTGTGTTAAGGTCATCAGCCCTGACATTTTTTGCACATTGTACGTGTTGAAGGGACCTCATTTTAGTGAGTTTAATTTGGTCTCTGATGAAAAAGTTTGGGAGGTGGGGAATTGGTGAGAATCCAGTCTAGATCCATACACACACATACACAGAAAAGTAAGAGATCAACAGATTATGGTGAATTGGGCACATGTGCAGAAAAGCTGAAGACAATCTTGTTTAGAAGATTTGGGACAGACAGGAAGAACCCAAGAGAAAATTAGGGTATCCTGCAAAGAGGTGGATAGATTATGTGAGAGAACATCTGTGACAGTCAGGCATGAGTGTCAAAAAAGGCAGACCGTGGCACTGAATCAAAAGAGATAGCGACAGTTGACATGACATTGAACTTATGTAGAAAATGGGAGAAAGGGGGGGTTTATGATGATGATGACGACACGCACACACACACACACACACACACACACACACACACACACACACACACACACACACACACATATATATGTGTGTGTGTGTGTGTGTGCGTGTGTGTGTGTGTGTTAAATACATTACAATATTAAGTAAATATGGATAAGTAAGAATAATAAGGTACTAAGAGATGTTGAAGAAAGAAAATTTAAAAAGGAAGTAAGAATGTTGTCAGCTAAAAGAGATGAAGTGAAAAGAGAAGACGACAGTAAAAACAATGGGATGTCATGGTGGAGATACTGAATATGATGAGAAAGGAAATAAGAGTATTATAGGTTTATAAGTTCATAGGTTTGCACTAGGCTAAAAACTGGGGCCATTTTAAGCTTGTCTATGCAGCCCAAATCTCTGACAAGTTCTGATACCCTGGATAAGTATAAGAAGGGGCTTGGGAGATGACACATTTACACGAATGTGCCTGGGAATAAACTATTTACAGGCTGCCTGTGACCATTGGAGCCATAGGTGCCAAACCAGGGATGAATTTCCCGTTCCCCATCCAATTGTCCAAGTTACACTTGAATTGGGTTAGGGAAGAACTCTGCTTCACAAGGATGGGCAGCCTGTTCCAGAGAAGGGATAGTCTGTGGGATACATACCTGTCTCTCAAGCAGGTCCTATTTATATCCCAGGCAAGGGTTAAGTCTTTAGAATAGATATTTCCATTACTGTTTGTTTAGTGGGTATGCAGGAGGTCCATACAAGCAAAGCACCACTAGCCCATTTAGCCTCAGTATTGCCTCCCTAATGGTTAAGTGAATTAAAAAGCACTATGCTTCAATATACTATAGTCAGTTTGTCCCTTTTGTGTTAGTACATGAATAAACAAGTCTTCATGGGTTCTGTTTAAGCAGCTTTATTCTATATAAACACATCACTATAGAGGCTTACTGACTATGACTTAAGTAACATATACAAACTAACAACTCCGATCATGCATGCTGTCTGACTGCTTCTACAAAATGGCACTAGGGATTGCACATGTCTGTAATTTATATTTGCAAGCACAGCTTTTCAAAGATATAGCACACACACGTTACACTCTGATCTACATCCTCCCTCTTTGTGAAACAGACCGTGCAATTTGTCATGAGATTGTCATACAGAAATCACAGGTAATCTATAGACATACATTATACAATACTAAGTACACACACATTATATATATATATATATATATATATATATATATATATATATATATATATATATATATATACATACATACATACATACATACACACACAATCAAGTCCACATTGCTGCATATTTCACACTAGGCTTAGAAACTCATCCATATGTGACACAAAACTGGGAATTAGATTTAGCAGCTGGGACAGTCTCTGCAAAATGGTTTACCTGTGGAATGTTTGAATCACTTTCTAGAACAGAATCAGACTTTTGAACATTGAATCACTTTCTAGAACAGAATCAGACTTTTGAACATGTTCTGGTTTAGAAACAATGCCTGACTCAGTCTCTGATTTAGAGTTTGCATCACAGATACAATGTTGCGATTGCAATGATGATGATTCAGGTAGAGGGAGACGATATCTGCGGTTCCAATTATACTGCACACCCTCAGAGCTTACTAAATAGGATCTCAGCTTGGCACAGATGCCTGTAATCTGTGCTAGTTGATTGAAACCTTTTGTTGTCTGAATTTGTACCATCTCTCCTTCCCTCAATGAATGAAATAATCTGCTCGATCTGTCATAACTAGATTTCTGGATATTGTGGTTCTTAAACAATTGAGCCTTGATGGTTTTATTGTTCTTAGGTTTAGGCTGCAACAAACTTGAAGAAATAGGTAGCGTAGTTCTACTTTGTCAGGAAAGTAGAGTTTGAGCAGGTGAGCTAAGAATATCATCACGAGGTATGTTTCTAAGATTAAGCAAATTCAAGAATACATCGGTATTGTCAGCTTTGACTTTTCAAGTAATTGCTTTGCACTCTGTACTGCTTGTTCAGCTAGACCATGGGATTGAGGATATTCAGGACTACTAGTGACATGTACAAAGTCCCATTTTATTGCAAATTTCTGAAACAACTGGCTAGTGAATTGAGTACCATTGTCAGAATAAAGTTTGTGTGGACTACCATGGACTGAGAAATGAGGTTTCAACTGAGTAATAACAGCTCTTGAAGTTAAGTTTGGTAGCAGATCAATCTCAAACCAATTTGAATAAGAGTCTACCAAAATCAAATTATGTTGATTGTTCCACTCAAAGATGTCAGTTGCTACTGTAGACAAAGGTAGTTCAGGAATTGGACTTAGCTGAAGTGGGTCTCTTTGCAAATGCACTCTGGTACTATTACGTACTGAACAAGAAGAAAGAATGCTATCAAAGTCTTTTGATAATTAAGGCCAAAATACTAATTCACTTGCCCTTCTCTTAGTGGATGATAAGCTTGGGTGAACAAAATGCAAAATCTAAAAATATTCTTGCTGTAAGGAAAGCAGGAACAACAATTTTAGGACCTTTGAAAATAATGCCATCTTCCATCAACAATTCATCTCTTTAAGGAAAATACACTTGCACCTCAGCTGGTCCACTAGATTGCTTTGATGGCCATCCAACATTAATGTAGTGATTAAGCTTTTATGAAATTGGATCAGTTGTAGTGTGATCTCGCAACTCATCAATTCTAGTGGTGGAAAAATTATGCACTGACATTACATCAAAGTCAAAATTCTCTGCATCAAGCTTGTTCTGTTGTACTTCTAGGTGATCTGGCTAAGGATCAGTCAGAAAGAGCAATTTACCTTTAGTGCAGACCATTTTGAGATTGTACTTTTACAACTTGAGTATCATTCTTTGTAATCTTGCTGGAGCAAAATGCATAGGCTTCTTTAGAATAGTAACTAGAGGTTGATGATCAGTTTCAATCTGGATATCTTGACCATAAATATAATCATGAAACTTGGAACATGCAAATACTATCATCAAAAGCTCTTTCTCAGTTTCAGAATAATGCGTCTCAGTTTGAGTTAGTGTCCTAGATGCATAAGTTACTGGTCTGCCTTCTTGAAGTATAATTGCACCAAGACCAAATTATGAAACATCACAGGAAAGAACAACTGGTTTATTCACATCATAGTATCTTAACGTAGGTGGGGTGGCAATTTTCTGCTTAAGGTCATCAAATGCCTTCTGATGATGATCAAACCATGACCATACAAAATTTTTGGGTGTTACCTCTCTCAAAGCTGCTGTCAACTCACTGAAGTCTAGTATAAATTTTCCTAAATAGTTGACCATGCCAAGAAGATGCTGTAAACTTTGCACATTGTCTAGTGCTGACATATCTAGGATAGCTGTTTGTTTGGTCAGGTCAGGTCTCAAGCCTGTATTTGTAAACAAATGACCAATGTACATAACTTCTGGAAGTTGGAATTTGCACTTCAGAGGACTGAGCTTTAAGTTTACTTCATGTGCTCTGTCTAGAACTTTCTTGAGGTTTCTGTCATACTCTTCTTCACCATTGCCTCCAACTAATAGCTCATCTACTATTATGGCGCAAGGATAACTTGAAAACATTTACACCACTGCATGATGAAAGACTTCACTTGCAGAATTTATTCCAAATGACGTCCTTAGGAATCTGTACCTGCCAAGCAGAGTCCCTAAAGTAGTTAGAAATGAGGACTTGCGGTCAAGCATCACTTGCCAAAATGAACTCTTTGCATCCAAAACAGAAAATACAGTGGCATTCGGTATTAGAGCTGCAGCTTCTTCAACTGTGCACATTGGATGGTATGGTATTTTTCAAATCTCTAAGATCAACGCAAATTCTGATTTCATCTGAGCCTTTTTTGTAGCAGCTACCTCGGATAACATCCATTGTGTTGGTTCTGTAACTGGACAAGTCACACCTTGCTGCACCATCTTACCCAGCTGAGCTTTAACTTTATTTTGCATTGCTTTTGAACTCTTCTTGCTAGTCTGACTACTGGAGTGATTTCTGGGTCTAACTTCATGGAATACACAACTGGAAGTTTGCCCAATTTGTCAATGAAAACATCAGCATACTCTGAGAAAATGACTTCAGAAAATTTGGAACACGGAACTGTACTCACATGCTAAACTTCTTTAGTAAATGCAAGCAGATTCATTCTCAAACTATCTTTGAGATCCAGTAAAGACTGCACTGGTCATCGGATTATACAGAATAACATGCTATAACAGTTCTTGGCCAAATAACATGAAAGTATTACTGAACCTTCGGTTTGAATTTCTTCACCTCCATAAGCAACAAGTCTCACAATGCTGGTTACATTGAGTTGTTAACTGATTCTCGCTTTTGCAAATGTGTCTGCTGATATAACATTGCACTTTGACCCAGTGTCGACTTTCATCTCTATTGATCTTCCATTAATCTACACCATACAAAACACTTCAATCCTTGTTAATAAGTTTACTGCATCAACTCTTTCTCCAAGCACTGATACACTATCTATATATGAAAATGACTATTTTGGCTCTACTTGATCAACTTGTCTTTTTGTGTGACCTTTCTTTCAACTGTGTGAGGCTTACTTGATTTGCAAAACTTTTGGAAATGGTTCCATTTTTTGCACTTGTGACACTACTGACCACATGCTAAACACTTTTCTCTTTTAGACTCATGATTTGCACCACAATTCCGACAGTTAACAATAAAGCTAGATCTGGGGTTTGCTGACTCACGTTTGTGTTGCACTGAGCTGACAGCAGATCTTACACTTTTTCTAGAACTTTCTGGAAAGCTTTGTACCTTCTTTGGAAACCCTCTGGCTGCCCCATGCTAAGGCCTGTTCTTGTTTGCCACTTGTTGCATATTATCTACATTCGCTCTGGTGCTCACTGAAAACATGCTTTTGTCACTTGCAAGCAGATTCGTATGTCTTTCTGTCACCTCATGTATCTAACAAATCTCCATTGCTTTGCTTAATGGCAAATCACTGTTACAAAGCAAAATCTTTGTCACTGCAGCACTATTAATATCACACACAAGTCTGCCCTTTATCAACTCATCTTTTAAATTACCAAGCTGACACATCTTAGCTTTGTTTCTTAAGTCAGTTATATAAGCTGCAAATGTTTGCCCTGATATCTGGTCTCTTGTGCAATACAAATGCCTTTCAAATGTAACATTTGTCTGGGGGTTGCACATTTCTCTGAACATACGTTTCAAACACTAGGGGTCTTTCCTTGATTCAGCTTGCACAACAATATGGCGGTGTGCATCTTCACCTTCATACACTGCTGGTGCATATAAAATGAATGCTCTCTTTCTATGGCCTCAGATCTCACTAGATGTAACAAAATGAATGCCCTGATATGTGCATCTCTATCTGCATAAGCTGGTTGTATGAAAATATCATAGTCTTGTTCAAATATTCTCCATTTCTCTGCAATATTCTGATCAAACACAAGTGGTTGGGGCTTTTGAAATCCATCTACCATATTAACACATACCAGTGAAGGGTCTTGCAAATAAGCACAAATACACAAGCACACACACACACACACACACACACACACACACACACACACACACACACACACACACACACACACACACACACACACACACCAACACGTGCATAGGTAACTGTTATAAACACAACCTGCTTAATGCTTTTGTGCTCTGAACTTATACTTTCCCTCATTGAGCTTATGAGAATTATGTGAATGAACAAACTCATAGAACTTTCCAATATCTGGACTTTGTGAAATAAACTTTAAAGTCCTCTCAACGCTTTATTGCACTTTGTGAAATAACTTTTCAGATTGCTTGATGCTTTACTGTGTTTTACGAAATAACTCTCTCGGGCTTTCGTTGTTTTATGTAACTTTGTGAAATAGGCTTTTCAAACTTTTCGATGCTTTACTAAGGTTTGCAGAATAATTTCTTGGACTTTTCAATGTTCTGCAGAATCTTTGATTGGTAAAGGCAGAAATGTTAAAGTCATTTATCACCATTCACTACACTTTTGGAATTGGTAAAGGCAGAAATGCTAAAGTAATTGCTTGAAATTTCTTATCGATGAAAGCAGGAATGCTAATGTAATTGGTAAAGGCAAAAATGCTAAAGTAATGCACTTGCTAAAGTCATCACTTTAAGAAACATTCGAGAACGTTATGATGCAACTGAGTAATTCATGAGTACTATAATACTCTTGTAATCTTTTGTAATAAACACTTTTTTATCAGTACAAGAAATATATCAAGCAACTGTACAATGCGAATAAATCAAACTTCTATTGCCCAAAAATTCGATAGCTTTCAAAGTATTTTCACTTTGCAAATGGCTGCATACAGCAAACTGAAATATCCTCAAAATGGCAATACCTTGCTAGGCAACTCAATAGTACAGGAAGCACTCTGTAATGGTGGCACCTTGCAAATAGACACACCCAGGATGAGAACTTTTTGAAATAGCTATGCTTTGACTGGATCGCATGAAATAGTTGCACTTTGCACACAATAAACTCATTGAAATGCATGCACAGTAATAAGCACACACTGTAAGCACTTTTACACACTCTGAGATACTTTGAATAACTTTAGTCACACCCTTGATACAATATGAAGTCGTAGTTATGCCCAAACACAGCACCTCGCCCAAATAAAAGCAGTCGCCTTGCATTATTTTTGCTTAGTGTGCCCTTTTTCTCTTTTTTTACTATATTTGTTTTGCTCGTTTAAGCCCTGCTTATGCCTAACGTACTTTTCATGTGCTCATTTTACACTAAACATGTCCAATTCAGCCTTAAACACACTCATTCTGCCGTAAACATGCCTATTTTGTGCTTTACCGTCAATCATCTTGATAAATACTTTTATCTTATACATTTTCTTTAGTTAACAAACTTTTTTGTTCGTTCCACTAGCCTGATAATGCAGTTTGTGCCCCTTTTGCCTCCTCTCACATTGAGTAAGCAATTTGTATTATTTCTCATTACCTTTGATTCTTTTTGTCCTCTTTTCTCTCAGGTTTACCTTCGCTGTCGTCTTTACATCTCATCGCAGCGAATGTCCTATTCTCTTCCATCCCGGTTCTGACACCATGTCACTTTTGTGTTTGTATATGAATAAATGAGTCTTCATGGGGAAGGTATTTCGCAAAGTGGAACAAAGCAATGAGAGGTCCAAGAGGATTATTTTGCAAAGTCCAATTAATTGAAAGTACTATGTGGCTATTAATTCACACAATACTGATAAGCACAAAGAAAGTGCAGATATAATGCAGAAGAGCATTAGCCAAATGGAGTGTTCATGACAATTACTTATGCACGTATGCATGTGTGTGTGTGTGTGTGTGTGTGTGTGTGTGTGTGTGTGTGTGTGTGTGTGTGTGCGTGTGCGTGTGTGTGTGTGTGTTCATACATATTTGCAAGACCCTTCACTGATATGTGTTAATATGGCAGACGGATTTCAAAAACCACAACCACTTGTGTTTGACTAGAATATTGCAGAGAATTGGAGAATATATGAACAGAAGTACGATATTTTTTATACAAGCAGTTTATGCAGATAGAGATGCATGCACAAGGGCATTTATTTTGCTAAATCTAGGAGGATCTGATGCAACAGAAAGAGAGCAATCATTTGCATATGCACCAGCAGTGTATGAAGGTGAAGGTGCAGACTGCCATATTGTTGTGCAAGCTAAATCCAGAGAAGACCTGGTGTTTATAATATAAGTTCAGAGAAATGTGCAGCCTCCAGATGAACTTTACATTAGAGAGGCATTTGTTCTACACAAGAATTAGAAGCCAGGGGAAACATATGAAGCATACATAACTGGCTTGAGGAACAAGGCCAAAACGTGTCAATTTGGTGACTTGAAAGATGAGCTGATAAAGGATAGACTTGTATGTGGCATTAACGCTGCAGTGAGGAAGATTTTGCTTCATGACAGTGATTTGACATTAAGCAAAGCAATAGAGATTTCTCAGATCCATGAGGTGACAGAAAGGCACACAAACATGCTTACAAGTGACAAAAGCAAGGTTTCAGTAAGCTCCAGAGCAAACGTAAACAGTATGCAACACATGACAAGCAGAGACAGGCATAAGCAAAGGGTAACCGTAGGAATTCCAAAGAAGGTGCCAAGTTTTCCAGAAAGCTAGTGAAAAATACAGTCCCAAGATGATAAAGCGACCAGTGCAACAAAAGGCGAACAAATAGTAGAAAAACACTCGAAGCAACACAGCAGACAATCCAAAGACAATATCCAATTTAATGAAAATAGTAAGAGCTTTTGGGGGTCCACCTCTTCATCAGACTAAAAGCAATTAAATGATAAAACAGGCTCTTTAAATACCCCTCCCTTTTCCAGAAAGTTCTAGAAGAAATGCAAGCTCCACTGCCATCTCTGTGACATACAAGCATGTGTCAGCAAAACCCAAGTCTAGCTTTATCATTAACTGTCAAAACTGTGGTGCAAACCATGAGCCTAGGACAGAGAAGTGTTTAGCATATGGGCAGCAATGCCATAAGTGTAAGAAATGGAACCACTTTCAAAAGTTCTGCAAATCAAGTAAGCCTCACACAGTTGTAAAGAAAGGTCATGCAAGAAAACAAGTTGATCAAGTAGAGCCAAAACAATCAGCTTTCTATGTAAATGGTGTATCAGTACTGGGAAAAAGAGTTGATGCAGTAAACTTATTGACAAGGAGCGAAGTGTTTTGCACAGTTCGGATCAATAGGAAATCCACAGAGCTCGAAGTAGATACTGGATCAAAGTGCAATGTTATGTCAGCAGATACATTTGCAAAAGTGAGAACTAACAAACAACTCAATGTAACCAGTAGTGTGACAATTATTGCATATGGAGATGAAGAAATTAAACCGAAGGTTCAGTAATACTTCCATGTTATTTGGCTGAGAACTGCTACAACTTATTATTCTATGTAGTCTGATGACTGCTGCAATCTTTACTAGGTCTCAAAGATAGTTTGAGAATTAATCTGCTTTCTTTTGCTAAAGAAGTTCATCATGTGAGTACAGTTCCAAGTTCGAGTTTTGCAGAAGTCATTTTCTCAGAGTATGCTGATGTTTCCGAAGATAAGTTGGGCAAGCTTCCAGTTGTGTATTCTAAGAAATTAGACATCTAGGTCACTCCAGTGGTTAGACCAGTAAGAAGAGTTCCAATAGCTATGCAAGATGAAGTCAAAGCTCACTTGGATAAGATGGTACAGCAAGCTGTGATTTGTCCAGTGACAGAACCAACAGAATGGGTGTCATCCATTGTAGCCCCTCTCAAGAAAGCTCAGATGAAATCAGAATATGCATTGACCCTAGAAATTTGAACAAAGCATTAATGTGCACAGATGAGGAAGTCACAGCTCTAATATCAAATGCCACTGTATTTTCTGTTTTGGATGCAAAGAGTTCATTTTGGCAAGTGATGTTTGATCGCAAATCCTCATTTTTAACTACTTTTAGTACCCTGTTTGGCAGATACAGATTTCTAAGGATGCCACTTGGAATAAATTCTGCAAGCAAAGTTTTTCAGAGTGCAATGGAGAAATTTTTTCAGGTTATCCTTGTGCCATAATAGTAGACAATCTACTAGTTGGAGACAATGGCGAAACAGAGCATGACAGAAATCTCAAGAATGTTCTAGATAGAACACGTGAAGTAAATTAGAAGCTCAATCCTCTGAAGTGCAAATTCAGACTTCCAGAAGTAACCTACATAGGACATTTGTTTACAAGTAGTACGGTGCAGTGGTGCAGTGGTAGTGTTGTCGCCTCACAGCAAGAGGTTATCCAGTTTGATTCTCAGCTGGGGTGCCTTCTGTGTGTTGTCTGCATTTCCTCCCTGTGTTCGTGTGGGTTTCCTCTGGGTACTCAGGTTTCATCCCACATTATAAAGACATGCATCTGTAGTGTTTTTCCCCAGGCCTCCACTGAAAATTGGCTTTGTTCCAAGTTGGACTTTCCTGGTTAACAAATGTCAAATAAATAAATAAAATAAATAAATAAGTACAGGCTTAAAACCTGACCCAACCAAACAAACAGCTATTTTACAGATGTCAGCACCAGATAATATGCAGAGTTTGCAGTATTTTATAAGCATGGTCAACTATTTTGGCAAGTTTATACCATATTTCAGTGAGGTGACAGCACTGTTAAGAAAACTAACACTCAAAAATGTTGTATGGTCATGGTTACATCATCATCAGAAGGCGTTTGATGACCTTAAGTAGAAAATTGCAACCCCCTTCCACATTAAGGTACTATGGTATGAATAAACCAGGTGTCCTATCCTGTGATGTTTCTAATTTTGGTCTTGGTGCAGTTTTTCTGCAAGAGGGGAAACCAGTAGTCCATGCATCTAGGACACTTACTCAAACTGAGATGCATTATGGCCAAATTGAGAAAGAGCTTCAAGCAATAGTTTTTGCATGTTCCAAGTTTCATGATTATATTTATGGTCGAGCTATTCAAATCAAAGCTGATCATCAGTCTCTATTTAGCATCTATATAACATTATCTAAAGTTTACTTAATTGAATCAATAAAGGTCGAACTTTATTGATCGATTAAGCAAACATCGAATAACGTAAAAAAAAAAACAAATAAAAAAACTAAATGAGTGAGCAGGGGCAAGCCCCTGCACCCCCACCCCTACTTAAAAATACGAACTCCGAGACTGCACTACATTGAGGTAAACATAAATCTCCCCTTACGGAGATTTCCATTTACTTGCACAATGTTTTTCACTTTCGACATTGTCGTGCCGACAATATCAGACTCGATATTGTCAGCTTATGACAACGTGAAGTAGACCCTCTATTTACTATTCTGAAGAAACCTATGCATTCTGCTCCAGTGCAGTTACAAATAATGATGCTCAGATTGCAAAAGTACATTTTCAAAATGGTCTACAGTAAAGGTAAATTGCTTTATCTGGCTGATACGTTATCCAGATTGCCTCAAAGTACAACAGAACAGCTGATGCTGAAAATTTTGTTTTTGATGTAATGTCAGTGTATAATTTTTCCACCACTAGACTTGATGAGTTGAGATATCACACTATGACTGATGAAATTTCACAAAAGCTTAATCACTATATCAATGTTGGATGGATGTTAAGACAAACTAGTGTATCACCTGAGGTACAACCATATTTTTCCTGCAGAGATGAATCGTTGATGGAAGATGCTATTATTTTCAAAGGTCCAAAAACTGCTGTTCCAGCTTCATTACAGCATGAATATATTAAGATTTTGCACTGTGGCACCCAGGTTTTGTTATCCACTAAGAGAAGGGCAACAGAACTAGTATTTTGGCCTTCATTATCAAATAACATTGATTGTGTTCTTTCTTCTTGTTCAACATATAAGAGTACCAGAGCACATTTGCAAAATAAACCACTTCATCTAAATCCAATACCTGAACTACCTTGGTCTGCTGTTGTAACTGATAACTTTGAATGGCGTAATCAACACTATTTGGTTTTGGGGGTTTGTATCACGTTGTCGAGCTCTTAAAAGTTCGAACATCATATGGTCGACACCATATGATCGAAATTTTACAAGTTTGAACATTTCAACGGAGATCTCCGTACAGTGCAGAATAGGGAGATTTCCCTTTTCTGCACTGTAGTGCGATCTTGGAGTTGGTATTTTAAAGAGCAGGCGGTGTGGGGGGTGCAGCGAGGCTTACCCCCCCTATTTAAACTGTTCAGGTAGGTTTTTTCTTTGGTTTATTTTTTTTTATTACATTTTCGAACTTTTGAAAGTTTGATCATATGGTGTCAACCATATGACGTTCGAACTTTTAAAAGTTTTATTATTGTAATACAGACCTGGTTTTGGTCGACTATTGCCCGAACTGGTTTGAGATTGATCAGCTACCAAACTTAACCTCAACAGTTGGTTTTACTAAGCTTAAACATCATTTTTCAGTTCATGGTAGTCCTCACAAACTTTATTCTGACAATGTTACTCAATTTACTAGCCAGTTGTTTCAGAAATTTGCGAGAAAATAGGACTTTGTACTTGTCACTAGTAGTCCTGAATATCCTAAATCCAATGGTCTAGCTGAACGTGTAGTACCAAGTTCAAGGCTATTACTTGAAAAGTCAAAACATGACAATACCGATGTATTCTTGAATTTACTTAATCTCAGAAAAATACCTTGTGACGATATTCTTGGCTCACCTGCTCAAAGACTATTTTCCAGACAAACTAGAACTATGCTATTTCTTCAAGTTTGTTGAAGCCTAACTCTAAGAACAATCAAACCATCAAGGCTCAGTAGTTGAAAAAGCATAATATCCTGAAATCTAGTTAAGACAGATCAAGCAGATTACTTTGTTCATTGAGGGGAAGGAGAGATGGTGCAAATCTAGAAAATGAAAGGTTTTGATCAAATAGGTCAGATAACAGGCATCTGTGCCAAGCCAAGATCTTAATGGTTAAGCTCCGAAGGTGTAGAGTATAGGAGGAATTGCAGACATCTTCTTCCTGTACCAAAATCATCACCATTGCAATCCCAACACTGTATCTGTGATGCAGATTCTAAACCAAAGACTGAGTCTGACATTGTTTGCAGTCCAGTATGTCTTCAAAAATCTGATTCTGTTGCAGAGTAATTTGAACATTCCACAGGTCAACCATTTTGGAGATACTGTTCCAGTTGCTAAAACAAATTCTCAGTTTTATGTCACATGATATGGACGAGTTTCTAAGCCTAATGTGAAATACATAGCAACGTACTTAGTATTGTATAATGTACGTCTCTAGATTATTTGTGATTTCTGCATGCTTAATATATCAAATTGCACAATCTATTTCTCATTGAGGGAGGATGTAGATCAGAGTGTAGCATGTTAGCATTATGTCTTTAAAAAACATGCAAGGCTGTGCGTGCATACATAAATTCCAGACACTTGCAATCCCTAGTGCCATTTATGAAGAAGCAGCCAGTGTGTAAGCATGTATGATCACAGCAGTTAGTTTGTATATAAGTTACAAAGTCATGATGTAATAAGCTTTACAGTAATGTGTTTGTATAGAATAAAGCTGTTTAAACAGAATCCATGAAGGGTCGTTTATTCGTTTACCAACTCGAAAGTGACACCCTCATCTACTCCTTACTCTAACCAGAACCCTGCAAACAATTACTAAAATGCTCTCTCACTTCAATGCTAACAAAGACTTCAAAACAATATCCAATCTCTGCCATTGAACAAAAAAAAAATGAAAAAAATATTTACACACAGCTGCTCAAATGCATGCAAAAATATGACCTGTTATCAGATAGGTGGTATGACTTTCAAGCAAAATATAATATTCAGACAGTTATGTTTGCTTTAATATCACACATTTAATCTAACATGGAAAATGAACTTCAGACAGGGTCAATCTTTTCTGTATCTCAAAAGGGTCTTTGAAACTATCGATCATAAGCAGCTTTGAGGTAATTTACATTATGACTTTTTACAAGAAGTTACAACCTGTTTTCACATATTCTGCTGGTAAGTCACCAAATGCAGTTATCTTTTCATTTGCAAAAATACTTTGCTTCTATTTGGAATTGACTTACATTCAACAAATTAAGAATGAATATACTGTCATGCTATTTCATTTGCGGACGAGATAAAATAAGGCTACTGTACCATAAGGAAAAGATAACATAAGCCTATTGTACCATATATTCTAGGAACCCTTGGTATTCCTCAAAACAATAGAAATACCTAGGCAGTATGTTGCATTCTACACTTTCCCTTCCCTTCAGTTCCCAGTCACAGAAGTTATTACTGCAAAATTTTTACAACTTAATGTTGAATACAGCTTTCACATCTGCTTACTGCAGAATCTACATGCCATTGGCATCAGTGGGTTAATTCCTATGCATACTGTATATATATATATATATATATATATATATATATATATATATATATATATATATATATATATAAATATAAATATATATATATATATATATATATATATATATATACACACACACACACACACACACACATATGTATCTCTCTCATATATATATATATATATATATATATATATATATATATATATATATATGGTTTACTATCATATTTCTGAATCGAACTCCATCGACTACACTTTTGTCGAACACGGAAGTTCGAAAACGGTAATGTCGAACAACAAAAGCCAACCTAGGAACAGGTTTTAACATGGGTTGAGATAGGGGAGAGGTTTGTAGTTCGGCAATAACAGTGAAGACTATTTCAACCCATGTTAAAACCATTCCTAGACTGGCTTTTGTTGTTCGACAATACCGTTTTCAAATTTCCGTGTTCGACAAAAGTGCAGTCGACGGAGTCCAATTCAGAAATATGATAGTAAACCATAGAAATATATATATATATATATATATATATATATATATATATATATATATATATATATATGGGTCTACTTCATATGGTCTAACTTTCATATGACTGACATTCATTTGCCCGAGACCATATAACCTAGAGTTCATAATACTGAAAACTCACTTGACTGAAACTCATAAGACTGACCAACACCATACAATTGTAGGTTTCAGCTCACTAAATTGCAAACTATAGATATGCACACTTACAACACCAATTACTAACACTTTACAGAACTTGAAAATTAATTATATATTGTCTTAACAGAAACCAGACAATATAAAACCAAACTAGGTAAGGGCTAGGCCCCTGACAACCCCCAACTATATATACTAACTCCAGGATCACACTACAGTACGGAAAAGGGTGTATACTTTTTACTTATCTTACAGCAGTCTACACATTGCCACTACTGTGTTGAAATTTAGCATTGTAAGATGTCCATGTTATGAATTTCAGTCAAGTGAGTTTTCAGTATTTTGAACTTTAGGTTATATGGTCTCGGTCATATGAAGTAGACCCATATACATATATATATATATATATATATATATATATATATATGTATAAGTTAAGACAGGCACTGGGTGGCAGTGAAGAGTTACCAAATAGCTGGGTGACTACAGCAGGGCTAGTAAGGGAGACGGCTAGAAAGGTGCTTGGTGTCACATCGGGACAGAAGAAGGACGACAAGGAGACATGGTGGTGGAATGAGGAAGTACAGAAGAGTACACAGGCAAAGAGGTTGGCAAAGAAGAAGTGGGATTGTCAGAGAGATGAAGAAAGTAGACAGGAGTATAAGGAGATGAGGTACATGGCAAAGAGAGAGGTGGCAAAGGCTAAATATAAGGCATATGAAGCGTTGTATGAAAGGTTGGACACTAAGGAGGGAGAAAAGGACCTGTACCGATTGGCTAGACAGAGGAACTGAGCTAGGAAAGATATGTAGCAGGTAAAGGTGATAAAGGATAATGAGGGAAACATACTCACAAGCGAGGAGAGTGTGTTGAGGAGATGGAAAGAGTACTTTGTGGGGTTGATGAATGAAGAGAATGAGAGGGAGAGAAGGATGGATGATGTAGGGATAGTGAATCATGAAGTACAATGGATTAGCAAGGAGGATGTAAGGATAGCTATGAAGAGAATGAAGAATGGAAAGGCTGTTGGCCCAGATGACATACCTGTGAAATCATGGAGGTGTTTAGGTGAAATGGCAGTGGAGTTTTTAACCAGATTATTTAATGAAATCTTGGAAAGTGAGAGGATGCCTGAGGAATGGAGAAAAAGTGTTTTGGTACCGATTTTTAAGAATAAGGGTGATGTGCAGAGCTGTAGTAACTACAGAGGGATTAAATTGATCAGTCACAGCATGAAGTTATGGGAAAGAGTAGTGGAAGCTAGGTTAAGAAGGGATGTGATGATTAGTGAACAGCAGTATAGTGTCATGCCGGGAAAGAGCACTACAGATGCGATGTTTGCTCTGAGAGTGTTGATGGAGAAGTACAGAGAATGTCAGAAGGAGTTGCATTGTGTTTTTGTAGACTTGGAAAAAGCATATGACAGGGTGCCTAGAGAGGAGTTGCAGTATTGTATGAGGAAGTCAGGAGTGTCAGAGAAGTATGTAAGAGTGGTACAGGATATGTACGAGGGTAGTGTGACAGTGGTGAGGTCTGCGGTGGGAGTGACGGATGCGTTTAAGGTGGAGGTGGGGTTACATCAAGGATCAGCTCTAAGCCCTTTATTTGCAATGGTGATGGACAGGTTGACAGATGAGATTAGACAAGAGTCCCCATGGACTATGATGTTTGCAGATGACATTGTGATCTGTAGTGAGAGTAGGGAACAAGTGGAGGTGACCCTGGAGAGATGGAGATATGCTCTAGAGGGAAGAGGAATGAAGGTCAGCAGGACTAAGACAGAATATATATGTGTGTGAATGAGAGGGAGGATAGAGGAATGGTGAGGATGCAAGGAGTAGAGGTGGTGAAGGTGGATGAGTTTAAATACTTGGGGTCAATAGTTCAGAGTAACAGTGAGTGTGGAAGAGAGGTGAAGAAGAGAGTACAGGCAGGATGGAGTGGGTGGAGAAGAGTGTCAGGAGTGATTTGTGACAGACGAGTACCTGTAAGAGTGAAAGGGAAGGTCTACAAGAGGGTAGTGAGACCAGCTATGTTATATGGGTTGGAGACAGTGGCATTGACAAAAAGGCAGGAGATTGAGCTGGATGTGGCAGAGTTAAAGATGTTAAGATGTGCACTAGGTGTGACGAGGGTGGACAGGATTAGGAATAAGTATATTAGAGGGTCAGCCCAGGTTGGAAGGTTTGGAGACAAAGCCAGAGAGGCAAGATTACGTTGGTTTGGACATGTGCTGAAAAGGGATGTGGAGTATATTGGGAAAAAGATGCTAAGGATGAAGCTACCAGGTAACAGGAAAAGAGGAAGGCCTAAGATAAGGTTTATGGATGTAGTGAGAGAGGACATGCAGGTGGTTGGTGTGACAGAGCAAGATGCAGAGGACAGGAAGAAATGGAAACAGGTGATCCGCTGTGGCGACCCCTAACGGGAACAGCCGAAAGAAGATGATGATGATGATCTATAAATATATATATATATATATATATATATATATATATATATATATATATATATATATATATTTTTTTTTTTATTTATTTTACAGTTGTTTACTGGGTTAGTCCAACTGGATATATGTCCAGTTTCAGCAGAGGCCCAGGGAAGAAAGCTCCAGGTTATTATGAGATGAATAATAACAGATACAGACTTGAAAACAACAGTTTACAGTACTTAAGAAATCTCAAAATTAGGTTTCATGTCTTTAAGAACATGGTACACAATCATATCTCTCAACCTAGAAACATCAAAAATCTGGACAAGGCCCATGAAAAGTAGATACAAATCTGTACACTGATTAACGCAAAACTTGCATACATAATTAAGTAACTCGCCCACTCCAACGGAATTGTGGGATACCAACTTTCAAATGCAAACTGAAGAACAGACAACCAAAATATGGCACCAGAGTCCCCCTGCAACCATTCCCATGTCCCATTACCTGGCTATTTCACCCCATTTACCATAAACATTAATGTGTGCATACTGCTTTACTTCTATAATGATTTGATTTTATTTTTTTTACATTTTATAGCACAATGCACAAACAGTAATATATATCTGCAAAACTAAGCAACACTGTCTCAGAATGAAATAGACATGGCATTAAAACTTCTCTGCCCTTGAAACTCATTCACTGAAGCAGCATTGAAACCCACATCACATCCAAAGAAAATGCATCTGGCCAGGGGTGGATAAAGATTACCTTTGGGCTGTTTTCAAATCATAGGCCCCTGGCTTGCATACCAAACAAGAAACATACATGTGTTCTTTGATACACGTTCCTGACTTTATTACATTATATTCCTTGTATAATACAGCACATTTGTTAGAGTTAAGTTAGAGCACATTTTAAAAATATATTGTCTGAACATTTTTCCAGTAGGCAATGAAACAAAATACATGAACCAATAATGACAAAATTGCCCAATTCAGAATATTTCCATCATAAAATTCAACTCCCGCACACACTATATATATATATATATATATATATATATATATATATATATATATATATGTGTGTGTATATAAATATATATATATATATATATATATATATATATATATATATATATATGTGTAAACACATACAAACCAGAGACATATTTTAAATATTGCTCGTATAATTTTGGAAAGTTGCTTTAATAAAATGGTGTGTAACCACCATGCATTTCACTGCCAAGTCTTGGCCCCAGGACCCTGTGCATTATAGTCAGAACAACATACCACTATGCCAAATCAGCAGTTTCTAGAAAGACAGGAAGACTGAAACTTAAATGGCCATCATTTATTGAATTCAGTTCTGAATTTCTACCATAGCTCTCAACCTCTTAACACAAAAAACTTGGACAAAGCCAATAATGAGGCAATACAGAATTCATTTCTCGCTTCCTACCATAGCTCTCAATGTCTTATTACAAAAAACCTGGACAAAGCCAATAATGGGGGGTATATAGCCCCAAAATAGGAACAAATTTCAAATACTGATCTTATAAACTTAGAAAATTGCTAGAATAAAATGTTTTGTGTTACCATTTATTTTCTGAAGAATATGAAGTCTGAAATTCAAATGCCTGTCATTATTTAGTGAATCCAATCCTTCAGTGATGTGCTATTGCCACAAAAGTCCTGAGGAACAGAACAAAACTATGAGGCATAAATTCACAAGTGGTGGTGGCTAGAGACTTTAGGCTCTATTTACCTGTACCCAAGGTACAAGGTTTGAGCCTGAGTACTTCTAGCCACCAGGTGTACTGAGATGGGGCATTTTAATACACCATTTTTATACACACACACACACACACACACACACACACACACACACACACACACACACACACACACACACACACACACACACACACACACACACACACGCACACATAATCAACACTCTCTCCAATGTAAAAGTTTGGCTCCAAAAACCAACATTAAGCCATATAGCAGTATACCGAGCAGCTATCAGAAAGCAAGTTCACCTCCTAAAAGCAATAACTTTCACAACAGAAGAAGAAAAATATATCCAAAAGCAGTTGTTTCCATTCCATGCTTCCCACGAGCAAATACAGCAAAAAGTATTAACTGAAAATCAGTGCTCGCAACTAGTCTGGCTCCAACGTCTCCTTCAAAGTCCAAAGACTTAAGCGTTCGCAACCAGCTAGTCCAAAAGTTGAAATGCAGATGTCTTCTCGTTCATACCTTAAGCCCTTGCCCTCAGTTCTGACAGGCTGATGGAGCTGATGTCATCGTGCACGTGATGACGTCAACTCCAAAGCACGAAAAGAAAAAAAAATTAAAAAAAAAATCAGGAATGAAGGGGTGCCACTCGTGTATCATGGCACCCCATTATTTGGTCTCCAAAACTCAGAAAAACTGAGTAATTTTGTATAGTTGGGAGGTATGCACACAATTAGCTTATGTAACCAGCAGATTAACACATATAGAAATTTTACCAGTTACAACTCTTGATAAGTAACAGCTTCACACAGATTCATAATCAACAAAGTAAGATCTTGTACAATTAGAGACTGGGTGACAGATTTAACTAGGTAAGGTATACTTATCGGTGGGTAGGGTTAGTCAGGTTTTGAACATGGATTTTGCCAGTGTCTTAGATAGTATAGTTTAAGACTTTTTTAAACTGTGTTAGAGACAGTTTGAGGGTTAGTTCCGCAGGAAGAGAATTCAACTCTTGCCTACAGAGTTAGCAAATAGAGAGTCCCCAGCCAATTTCTTGCTTTTGGAGGTTTGGACCAGCAGTTTATTGTCAGAGCGGAGAGACCTTAGGTTACTGTAGGGGTTAATAATTTTATTTAGTGCAGGTGTCTTAGGATGATTAAGAACTTTGTGGGTGATAATCAGTTGGTTCTATTGCAGTAAACTTGTCCATTCTAGCCACCCTAGTTAAGTTAAGGCTGTGGTGGGTCCTATAGGCCGCACCAGTAGCAAATCTTGCAGTATGGTTATAACAGCTAGCAAAATTGCTAAGAGTGGTTTTATTTAAGTTGGTGAATAGGGGGGAGGCATAGCTAAGGGTCAACAGTAAGTGGAAGCGAGCTACAGAAATTCTGGCTAGTGGTGTTAGGAAAGGTTTGATCCGGGAGAGGGAGCCTATTTTCTTGTTAACAGTTTTGATAGTTTGATTGACATGGGTATCATATTTTAGGGTATTATCAATTGTGACTCCTAGGAGTTTGGTGTGCACATCTGGGGATATCAGTGTGCCGTTGTTGGATTGTACAGTAAAGAATGGAGAGGAGGACTTGCAAGTGGGGGCAAAAATAAGCAACTTAGTTTTGTTAGGGTTTAAAATAAGCTGACAGTTTGCAAACCATTTTTCAACGATGTTAAAAGTGTTTTGAGATGGTGTCATGAGATCGGCCATGGAGGAGACTGCAGAGATTAGAGTGGAGTCATCCGCATATTGAATGTAGGTAGCCTTGGGCGTGACTGTGGGTAGAGCATTGATAAAAACAGAGAAGCGAAGGGGTCCTAGTATGAAACCTTGTGGAACACCTAGTGTAATGGGAAGATGAGCAGATAATGTGTTCTGCCATAGTACAGCTTGTTGTCTGCCAGATAGGTAAGATTGGAACCATTTAATGTCACAATTATTTAGTGAGAATGTTCTTAGGGTACGGATAAGTTATTGATGGCTGACCATGTCAAATGCCTTAGAGAGATCTAAAAAGAGGGCTGAGGTTAGCTTGTTAGCATTATGGTTGTGGTTAATGGAGTTAGAGAAGGATAGGAGGTCTGAGGTGGTGCTGTGATTTGACCTAAAGCCGTGTTTATTCTGAGTGATAGAGAGCATACGTTGCTTATGAACACATTTTTCCATTATTTTGGCCAGTGATGACAGTATGGCTATGGGTCTATAGATTGATAGTTCTCCTTTGTGGAGGGTAATAACATGGGAAATCTTCCAGATCGAGGGGATGGTGGTTTCTGACAAGGTGCGGTTTATAATAATGGAAACAGGGTATGCAATGGCGTCTGCTACTTTTTGTAGATATTCTGGTGGAAGGAGGTCTGCTGCTAGGATAGTGGGTTTTAATTTTTTAATTAAATACTTGATGGTTGAAGTAGAAATGGGCTGGAACTTAAAGGAGAGTGGGGTGATGTCTGGGGAAGAATCAGGGTTAGAGGAATTGGGAGCCAGTTTGCTAGCTAGTGATTGGATGGTTTCTGTAAAGAAACTGTTAAAGACATTTTCAGTTTCCTCAGGGGATTTTAGGCTGCAAGCTGATGGGGTAGGACTGAAAGATTGACCAGGGTGGAGCAGTTTGGCAATTCCTGCCCAAAACTTTTGAGGTTTGTTTTGATGCTTTTGCTGAAGGTGGTAGTAGTTTTTTTTATCTAGCAGTGTAGATTTTTTGGTATCATTTCTTAACTGACAGAATTTGATTTGGTCAGTGGGTCTTTAGATATATGCCATCTGTCCCAAGCTTTATTTCTTGCTATGATTTTAGTTTCTTTAGAGAGGCAGGGGGCAGGTTTAGTTTTAGTTCTAAGGGTGCAAAAGGGAGCATGAGAGTCTACAATGGTAGGAAATCTGGAATTAAAGTAGGCTACAGCATCATCCAATGGAAGAAGCTTTAGAATTGGCCAATTGCATGCTTTGAGATAATTCTGGAAAAAGGTGGCATTGAAGTCCTTATTATTTATGATTGATTTATAGGTGGTTTGGTGGAGGTTGTCTGTTTTATGTTTGATGATGTAGGTGAGTAAGTGGTCACTCACATCATCTTGGAGGGTGCCAGAGTTGTACAGGTCTGGGTGGTTGTTGATAAGGATCCAGTCCAGGATGCTTTGCTATTGGTTTTGTTTGTTCTAGTGTGTGTGGTTATGAGTTGTGTGTAACCATGAAGGAGCAGTTATTCAAGTCAATATTAAAGTCAACTAACATCATTGTTTCATGGGGGTATGCACTTGATAACCATTGTAGGAAGTCCTCTACGATGTTTGATTTATTACCTTGGGGGATGTACATGCATACTATGAATATACTTTTATATTTGTTAAGTTGTAATTTGGTAATGATAATTTCAGCATTATTGAAAAGGGGAGGTTGTTGTGGGGCTACAGTGATGTCTAGTATATTTTTATAGAAGACTGCTACTCCCCCACCTTTCCTAGACTTGCGGTCAAGTCTAAGTATGTTGTACCCTGGTGGGACAACGTCATTGTCTTTAGTTCCTGGTTTTAGCCAGGTCTCTGTAAGACATAACACATCAGGTGCGTAGAGTGCTAAGAGTGCATGGAGATTATGGATCTTGTTGTTTAAACTCCTAATGTTTAGGTGACAAGCTAGGAGACAGTTAGGGGGTCTTGTTGTCAGTAAAATATTGGAGGCGATGATGGTCTGGCGGCTAGTATCTGTGGGTGTGGTAGGACCAAGGTTTAAGTGGATGTCTCTATCCCTTATCAGGTTGTATCAAATGGTAATTATGAATTTCAGAGCTTTATTAATTATTTTATGATAATATCTGAATTGGGAGGAGATAGACCATGGTCTGTTTAGTTGATAGTATTTAAGAGAGAAGTCAAGTTCATAGTCAGTTATGAGATGGTTGACTTTATTTGAAATTGAAGTTGTGATGGTTTGGGATATGGGATGGTGAAAGCCTAGGTAGGGCTGGTTTTCGTAGGTGGTGAGAAGATAAGGAACAAGCAAAAGTGGTAAATGTGACAGTATTAGTCTAATTTTGGAGGACAATGTAGTACTTGTCTGGGGTTTGTTGTTTAGGGCTCAATTTAGAGGTGGAGAGTATAAGTATCACAGTGAGGCTATGGGGTGGGAAGAGGTGGTGATTGATAGTTGTAGCTGTGTATGGTAGGTTGTGGTGGAGGGGGTGTGGTTCCTCAGGCTTTACATTTAGTACCACTGGGGGCGGGTGGAAATTGGGGGCAGGGAGAGGCATGGAGTGAACCCAAGCACAGCAGGGCTAATCCAGACCATGAGGTACCTTATGTGTGTGCCTGCAAGATAAGGAGTTCTAATCTGCTATCTGTTAGTTTTTAAGTTAACTGCAGTCAAAGTTTTTACGATTTAAAACATATGCTGCAGATGTATGAGCATGTTTTGGTTCAGTTTTGAGAAAATTGCAGGTTTCAACTAGCGACTGGTAGATCCAGTCAGGACTTAGCAAAAGATGTATTTTTTGATGGTACTGTTTGTATTTATCTAGCGACTGGTGAATCAATTTCGAAGTCAAAGGTACAGATTACAGGGAATCATAGGGGGCTGCTTCCTAGTGCTGTGGACCCAGAAAGGTTCAATGTCTGCTATGGGACTATTGTTAAAGCTTAGATATTAACCTTGTGGATAGATTAGCTTCCCGTGGGTTCGCAGACAAGTTTGTTGACTTTAAAATTTCAGAGCTCAGCAGTAGGGGGATGAACCAGCAGAGGGACAGAGAGAGAAAACAAAACACAAATCCAAAAGCAGCTGGGGATGAAGTTCTCCCAATAAAGCAAAATGCAGTAACAAAAGTCCAAGTTGGGAGCAAACAAACACGGCTCTCTCGATATTAAATAAAAGATAAAACTTTTATTGAGGTACAAACTAACGAGCGCTTTCGTGCCTCCTGGCACTTCTTCAGACAATACAAACACTACAGAAATCTTAATAAAAAGGGGTTGCCTCACCCACATTGTTTCACAGCAACCAAGCATTTGTCTTTAACAATTAAAATTCACCTGCTGGCAATATAATATGAAGTCAGAGACTTCATACATCAACTAGCATAGGAAATCTTTATACAAATATAAAAAGTCTGAAATTGCACATAAAAAATAAAATAAAATAAAAGAGAACAATAATTCTCAATTTCATTTTTGCCAACAACTATATAACCATACAGAAAAGTGACTGCAGCAAACACCAGTCATAAAATGTATTACTTTCACATATAAAACTGCAGACATCAAGCTTCTCACAGTTGTGATACCAGAGTATACCAAAAGATGGCAGTCATATACACCATAAAAAATGTATTCCATAATTCCTAAAGCAAATACATAACACTCACATATCAGGCTAAATTTCAAAGAACAGTAAGCATAAATGTCCTTTCCTTTAAAGCAATTGGGATACATCTGTCAGAGGGTAATAATGGCAATACATCAGAAAAAAACTGAAATACTGTAGGGGAAATAGTTGGATATACCCTAGTAGTAGCATTCTTAATGTTTCAATCGCCTCTCAACTAAGTAAGGTTTCAGGGACACTAATTCATTCAGGCCATACCCTCTATCAGCCTGCAATCTAATTATCCATCCAACCTCACATTTCTCTATATAGTTCTTGCAATTATCTAATCTAGCCCCTCTAGTGGTCATTTCAACTACTATAAACCTAAACTTATGTCTGGTGCCATATTCAAGTGTATGCCTAGCTAGGGCATTCCCCTTGTCTTCTTTACTGATCGCATAAATATGTTCCCAAACCCTTTCTCTGAGTGTCCTATTGGTTTTGCCAATATAAAAACATGGGCACTCTTTACATCTGGCTAAGTAGACTAGGTCCTTAGAAATACAATCTGCATAGTGATTAAACACAAACACCTTCCCAGTGGTTGGATGCATAAACGTATTATCATTCAACACATATGAACAGAAGTTACAACTTCTACATCCAAATGTACCCTTCCTTGCTGATTCTATTCCTTTCTTCTTGTTATTCTCATAGCAGAGTAATCTCTTAAGAGATTTAAGATTTTTATAAGAATAGCTTGGTCTAGTCCCCACTATCTTCTTTATCTTCTCATATGCCTTAGTTCACTGATTGTGTAATTCTTTGGTTATTTTAAACATTTTAAATTAATTGCAGTTAGGTATACTGCCAATGTTTAATAATATCACTGCTGTTGATTCCACCTCTGTATGACCTCAAGGAGTTTAGCGCACCAGGCCTATTTTTATATAATAGCTTATTTAAGGCCTTACAGATTTATGCTTATTATCTCAGTTGTTGTTGTGCCTTTCGGCTTTTCCCGATTAGGGGACACCACAGTGGAACTCCGGTCTGCTAATGATTGGCAGTTGATTTTTATGTACCGAGTTGCCAGCCCTGACGCACAACCTTCAGCAAAGGAACTCCCATTCACGCATGTCTCCACGCAGAAGACACTCTAGCTGAGAGTCGAACCGAACAGCGTCTTACTATGAGGTGACAACGCTACCACAATGCTTATTATCTCAGTAATACTGTCTAAACATCTTATCCGCTGTTATCCCCTTATTTTACCATTTATCTTTCACATTTTCTGCAACTTTGCTAGTGAATCCTGTCTTCATATTATTTGGCCATATAGATATTGAAAAATGTCATCTTCCTGCAATTCATGTACAACTCAAATGTTTCCTCAAACACCACAGTTCAAACACATCCATTTTCATGTGCACATCCTTAACTATAATTCAACTTTCATTGTCATATGTTTTACTGTGAAAACCATCACTTTCCCTACAGAGACATTTGTTGGCAATGTGATGTCTTCATTCTTTAAAGATCTTATCCAGACTTATCAGCAAACATATTTTAATTCCATTGCTGACATCACCATCTTCATTGACCATTAATGCAGGAAAGTAGTTTGTCACTGTTGAACTTCTTCTGAATTTATTTGGAAAAAAATAATAGTACTAGAAGATATAATGTATTTAATTAATTAATTAATTACTTTATTTATTCATTTTTAATGTTGAGGACCACGCCAGGTTTTGTACTTTCTTGTTTCACCTTCATTAACAAGCTCTTCAGGTCTTCCTCATTTCAGTTATCAGAGTGGGATAATTTTCAAATCTAAGGGTGTTAACATTTTTCCCAGCAATTCTGATTCCAACATCTGATTTTTCTAATTCAATGTATTCGGCATATAGATTAAATGAGTAGGGTGGCAATACCCAGTCTTGCCATACTCCTTTCCCAATCATGAAGCAATCAATAATACCATACTTGGTTTTAACTGCTGCTTCTCGTTACATATAAAGATTTAAAAATATTGTTCAACTAGCCTAATATATAAAAGACAAAACTAAAATCACAGCATACTTTGAGTTCCAAAGAAGGCAACATGGCACCCCCCAAAAATAAAAAAAAATAAAAAATAAAGCTTAGTGCTTCATCTTTATTTTTACAAACTTCTTCAGAACCAAATAATAATAATAATAAAATAATAATAATAATAACAATACACACATATCTTAAATACTTATAAGTTGTACGTACACATGTGCATTTAACCCAATCATGCTTTCTTCTTTTACAGCAGTCAGTATTAAAAAATATTTCACATTAAGTGTGTCATTCAAACCCATTGGGGCAAGAGTCTCTAACTTTATCTACCATGTCAATTCTTTCATCTCTAAAGTATGATTAAAATCATCTTCACATATATTCTCAACATAATCAATATCACACAAATAAAGTTTTCAAAATTATCATATTCCTTTGGGTGTTTACATAAAGCATTAGCTATATTTCTGTTCTTAATATCATTTACATGTTCTTCAGTTCTCTCTCTATCTCTCTCTCTCTCATAATGTTCTTTTAGCTTTACCTACATAGAATCCAGAACATACAAGTAGCAATAAATACTACTTTTTTCCAATTAGAAATTAAAATTTTCTGGTAAAAAATATATAGTTTAGCTGTATTAATATTCTTAAACATCTTACAAAATCCAAAATTTAATGTGCTAAAATTCACACTACTTTATCTTTCGTATTAGTCTTATTTTGCCTCTTTAATATATTTTTCAAATGTTCTCATTGACAGATACTGGGTTATGTTCTAAAAAAATACTTAAATCTATGGCACATGTTGCAGTTTTTCAATTATTTGAAATATCATTTCTTAACTCTTCTTCAGCTAAACTATACCTAAGTAGATAGGCCAAGAAGTTAATTCATTCCTTTTTCTTTTGTTATACAATACTGACTTTCCTATTCAGTGCAAGGAACCATTTATCTGATATTGATTTTACTTCTTCTAAAATACATGTGGAAATATATATTACAACTTCATTCTAATCTAAGGAATTCTTTTTCATATTTTTCTTCCTCACTTATAAGTCTACTAGTTCTGATAGTCCTTTATCCTTTATCCATTATTAATTATTTTTTGAACAAAAAAGGGGTGGGTACTATTTGCATGTAAATATATATGTACAAACTCAGATTTCCTGTTTATATCTGAATTTATACATTTGTCATACTTATCTCTATATAACTGTGTATCCCAAAAGGTAATAAACATTTACTCTACTAATCAGTAAATTAAAAAAAAAAACAACAATAGTGCTACTGTATAAATATGGCATAAAATCAGTAACATTTTCTTTATCATTATTCCATATAATAAAGGGGTAAGGAATAAAACATTTATAAACATATATATTATGATAAAATTTACAATTAAAATATTTTCTTATTCCTATTATGCCATTATTAAATTGGAAAAAGAGGTTGCTATATTTGCCCCATTGCTTCACCCTTTTCCTGTATCTATCTATCTATCTATCTATCTATCTATCTATCTATCTATCTATCTATCTATCTATCTATCTCTCTCTCTCTATACATATATATATATATATATATATATATATATATATATATTACTTCTAAAATAATCCAGTACTAAGCTTATGTAAGAGTTCCTATTTTACTTGTTTCAAAGTCAGAATTACTTATTATTCTTTTAATAGCTCTAACCCTGTTTCTTGTAGAATACATTTATATCTTGACTTCATATCTATAGTAGCAAAGGAAGAATGATCTTTCCCCTACATCTATTTTATACATTAAAAAAAAGTCCGGCTGTACTTCAAAAATGATCGAGTATTAATGATCAAGCCATTAATGAATACTTCATCTAGTAATAAACTTGTAGTGGGATTCAATAAAGCCTACACAGTGGTTTTCCACCATGTACTCATTGTGGTGCATTGCACATATAGGTGCAGAAACTTTTAAATTCAGTAAGCACCGTGTAGTGGCACACACCCCTGCATAAACAAGGTGAACACTGGCATGCAAATTACTTCATAAGCAGCTGAATTTCATGCTAATTAACCAAGGCAACATGTTGGAGCAATTCAACAAGCTATAAAGCAACTGTGTACACTCCATGCTGGTGTTTGCTGTGAATTCTAAAACTTTTGGAATACAGCCACAGAAAGGAGTCTACACAGTCAGAATTAAAAGTAAAATGTGTGAGACTTGTACAGAACACATGCGACAGTAGGCTGGATGCAACAAAAGGAGAGTAACAATAGACATAAATCCTTTAATGTGCAATAACACAAATGCATCTTTGCTCCCCCACCCCGAAATGAACAGCACACTTGTAAGTAATGGAGCCAAATAAGTGTAAAAGTGTATGCTAATCAAAATAATTAAACAAAAAAAACCATTCAACAGACTATTCATAAATACATGTCAGCATATGGAATATGTAGCTGACAAAATGCAGGCATATCATCAAAAATTAGGACTCTTCTGTGCTCAACACCTAAACAATTCAGCTCCCCTTCAGTTTCCCTAGTTACACGGTCGCTTTCTGGTGTAGATTCAGAACTGTCAGCACGGTGAAGATGCAAATGAGGTCTAAACTCATTAGAATTAATGAATCCCAAATTTTTGTGTCTATGTATCTGATGTAAACATCATGCAGGCATTCCTTCAATCTATGGATGGCAACTGTGAATGCTTAAATCAGGTGGGTGTGTCAGGATAGACTTTCAAAGTGTTACATGCATGTCTGTCAAGGTAGGAAATACAAATAAACAGTGCATAATTCACAGGTTCTGTTTTAACATCCAACCTCCTCTTCATTTGTGTGCAAAATGTGTTTTCTATGTTAGTTTTTTATTTTTTTATTATTATTTATTTATTTATTTTTGCCATTGTTTGGGTGATGTGGCACTTACCCCAATCATAGGCAATGGAGGAATGAATGGAAGGTTTGGCTGTGCTTATATTGTTTGCATGGTGCTGTACAATGGGCAAAGGGGAGACCTTAAGAATCACTAATATATAAGGGAATGTCATGTAACTCTTCCATTGGCAGCATTGCTAAAGTCTGGCAGTTAGTGTTGAATCTCTGGAAGATACATGCTACTTAACTGCCTCTATGGCAGCTGGTGTTAATACAGTGATACTGTCCTTTTTTTGGGGCCAGATGATACCAGGTTTGAATACAGTTGTATCTAATATTTTTAACTACTTTTGCTTTACCTTTGTTGCATGTTAGTATGTGATGTGCACTATTGTGCAATAATGTATTAAAAAGAAACTAGGAAGACAGGACAGTGGTGAAATAGGGATGCTGAAGTCTGACAGTTAGTATTGAGACTCTGTGGTGCCAGGTGTTAATGCAGTGATACATTCCTTTTTGGGGACAGATGGTACTAGGTTTGAATACAGCTATGCTTTACCACTGGTGCATGTTGGTGCGTGATACCCACCATCGCACAGTAATGCATTAAAAAAAGAAATGGGGAAGATAGGACACTGGTGAAATGGGGAGCAAGCAGGGGTTAGAACTAATGGAAAGGAATACAGGAATTTGTAGGCGGGAGATAGGAAAGAACCATTGCTATCAATTTCTTCAATAGTAAAAACTGATAATATATGAGGATATTAGCTGAATTTGGACTGTCACAGCATGTTATGTTGTATAGCCAACTGGACAGACTCAAGTGTGTCAAGAAGACACGTGCAAAATGGAAAGCTATGTATGGGACATTTTTTTTTTTTTTTATTAAGACAGGTGTCCATTTTTTTTCTTTTAGAGAGACAGAGAGGAATGTTGGGGAAGAGACATAGGTATGTCTGGGTCTGCTAAGTTGGGTAGGTGAGGTAATTACAGACAGACAAGACAAAACACAGGGAGGGAGATGGAGACAAGAGGCCGGTGGACATCGTGGATGGGGTGAGGGTGGGGACATTCCAGATTCATGGATTTCAAGCTGGTTGACAGTGAGACTTGAGTCCTCACTCACAGGACTGTCATCGCTCCACCACTGGCTGAAGCACTCATCTCCTTCTCCCCTTCTCTCTGTGCTGTGGAGCATTTCATGGTGCAGTATGTATGGATGGCACATAAAATAAAACAAAAAAATAGATAACAGTTGGAGTGAGAGAAACAAGAGCTAAGATTAGCACCGTCATATGTAGCATACAATGCATTAATACAATTATTTGACTGTTACATCTTAAGCTTTACTCTGAAGACTACCACACCCTAACAGATAACTTATTACTTTTAAGACTAGCAGCTCCTAACAGATGCAAACTATACTACAGATTCCAGCAAGTACTCCGTTACATGCGCATATATTGCACATATGGGTGTTGTAGTTATCCAGATTACAGCAAGGCATGTGTGTGACTGGTATAGAACTTTTACTTTAAACCTTTAAGTTTCACATAATGGAAGAATTAACAGTTATTGTTTAGCTGGGAAGTGTGGTATTTGACCCCGCCACCTCTGAGTATAGTCTAATATTGTACTTGTGGTTTATGCTATAGACTAATGCATGCATACTTCTTTTTACAGTTGGAGTATGCATGTTCAGTTAGATACAACTGTATAAAATACCAAAAAAGTTATCTTTCATTTTTAATGCAACAATACTACTACTCTTCTGCTGCATACATACTACATGCCTCCCTCATCCTCACCAGTCTAGTGGCATGGTTCCTAACAATGCACTCCCTCTCCATGCCTGGTGTGGAAAAAAAACAGAACAGAGGAGAATACCATTATGAATGCCAGTCTTGCCTATATTCAGCTTCAAGCCTTACAAGTACTCTCAGTATTTGATACTTATAAATCTGTGGGATGTCCTCTGTCATAATTTCCTTGATCTAAGTATCAAGGGTACCCCTCTTCCTGCAACATAGGTCACTAAAGTGGAGCCTATATTGTTCACCAGTGCGAGGAATATCAGTTGGCACTGATCACAGCCTAAGTCAAATTATCCCAATCATCTGACTTATACTGGGACCCAGAATCGTCCCTCTTGCAGCAACCTGTCACTGTGATGTTTTGCTAGGAGTCCATTACAAATCTTGGAGTCCTGGACACACCATTTCCAATCCCTAAATCTCATACCCTCTCCATGAATCCCTGCCATGTCTTCCATACATCTAAAGCAATGGAGACTGATGGTTTCTAGTCAATTCCAGTTATCCCATTTACTGGGAGTGTGCACACTTTTGAAATTATTGTGCATTGTGTGCCAGCGCACAAACATGGTGTGAAATGGTAAGCAGTGTGCAACAATGGCAAGCAATTCAATTTCATTTTTATTTGATGTACATGCACTTGTATAAGTGTGTTAGTCAAATATGAAGGTCATGTTAGTCCAGAGACCAGAAATATACTTACAGAAACACAGTAGACAGTATACTCTGTGTCATACATTTGATAATAAATGTGACAATACATAGATAAATAAATAAAGAAATAACGGATACAATATAAGTGTTTCACCCCTCATACATGTAATTAATATCAGTTATACTATCACAAGTGTTATAAGTGAGAGTGACTGTAATGGGAAGAGGAACAAGAGTAAACGTGCATAGAATATGCTGTATTTGAACCCAGGACCATGTGACCATGTGTATGACAGTCCTATATTTACACATCTTGCCACAGCAAGGTTAAGAAAACACTTGTCTATGCTGTAGTTCATTGCTATAAAATGCAATGTTACAACAGTAAAACAAATGCTGCATACCCTGTACTAGAACCCAAGACCATTTGTACTCCAGCCCTATATTTACACCTGCTGCCACAGGATTAGTTACATGATATTGCCTATTTTACTATTCATTCTTAAGTTCTCGCTCTTAAACGTCATGCAGTGTCACTTATCGGGTTAGAGCAATGGTAGTCTTAAGAGTAAAGGTTAAAATAATACAGTTAAATAATTGTATTAATGCATAATATGTTACATATGAAGATACTAATCGTATCTCTTTTTTTCTCTCATCCCAACCCTTATCTCTTTATTTTGTTTGTTTTATTTTATGTGTTGGCAAAATGGGTCCATATCATACATGTGTAGCACATCATGAAATGCTCCACAGCACAATAGGGTAGGCCTGCCCAACAGGATCCACCAGCCTTGGCACAATTGCCCAGCACATCTGGGAACTAACATGGCAGCACCACCTTTGCTGCCCCAGCACTACTTGCCCCCTCAGGTAGTTCTGCCCCAGAGGATAGGTCAGTGGTTCCCACTAGGAGCAGTGGCAGGTGTGGTGAGTTTATCACCTGTGCTGAACTTCCAGGGATGGTAAACACCTACGCCATATGGAGTGGCTGCTCTCCCTCATTTTCAATAGGACCACTAGGAGGAGAAGGACACATCAAGCACTCCAGCCAGTGGTGGAGTGAGGTGACAGTGATGACAGTCCTGTCAGTGAGGACTCGATTCTCACTGTCAACCAACTTGATGTCCATGGGTCCTGGATGTCCTCACCCTAACCCCATCCATGGTGTCCACCGACGTCTTTTGTCTATCACTATACCTGTGTCTTGTCTTGCTTGTCTTTTCTGTCTGCAGTTGCTTCCTCACCTACCCAACTTACCAGACCTAGACATACCTAAGTCCCTTCCCCAAAATTCCCCTCTCTCTCCACCAAAAAAAAAAATGGGCACCTTTCCCACAAAAAAAAAAAACTTGTCCAATAGATTGCTCATCATTTTTTGCACGAGTCATCTTGACACACTTGAGTCAGTCCAATTGGCTATACAACATGACTGTAATGTGCTCACTCCTCTCTCTCTGAAGGTGACTACAAATTCAGCTAATATTCTGCATATATTATGTCTTTACTTTTGAAGAAATTGATAGCTATGCTTCCCTCCTGTCTCCCTCTCTCCTGTACATTCATGTACTGCTTTGCATTTGTTCTTCCCCCTGCTTGCTCCCCATTTCACCACTGTCCTATCTTCTCAAATTCTTTTCTTTAATGTATTATTGCATGATGGTGTGCATTGTGCACCCACATACACCAACTGTTAAGCAAAAGTAGTTAAAGTATTAGATACAGTTTTTTTTTTTCAAAATTCTTTATTTTGAATTTTCCAAAGTACAAGACAAAACAGAGCAATAGATACAATGTAATAGTATACTGGGTAAAGTATTATAAGTGAACAGTATCAATACACAAACATGAAACAGCATTATTTACAACTGTACAAACGTTTATATATTTTGATATCACATCCATTTAGTGAACTTACACTGTTGGGGAGAATTCTTGTCAATACATATCTATATGTGTGTTAAAGGTGTGTCTTTACAAATAAGGACCCATGTCTTTATGTTAATGCAGGTGGATTAAGCTTGCAGTATGTTACAGACCTGTTCCCATATTTCTAGTTTCTTAGCAATGTTATTTTTCACATCACTTACCCATTTATGAACTAGCAGGTGTTTGATTGCCATCTTTTTGAAATCAGCCCAGTTGATGTTCAGTCTGTCTCCCCATTTGGATGCTATATTTCATTAACAGGAATAATGTGAGAATGTCCGTTGCTTTTTTTAATGCTGTCTTGCTATGTCAAACGAGTTTACCATAGTGAGACAGTGTGAAGCAACGGAGATCTTGCGTTTTCCGTTGCTGTAAAAAAAAAGAGTTATAGTAATGGAAAAAGTCCTGGTGACCAATCAGCGTGCATGTTTTTTTTAATATTAATGGGGGGTCGTTGTATAATATACATTTTATTTGGGTTGGATCTATCCTTATCTGGATTTTGATATGAATTTCAGTCTCCACTGATAATTATAAAGTTGTCTTTAAATTTTGTTAATAAAGCGTATAATGACATGATAAAGTGCTGTTGGTTATTGCATGGAGCATAGATGTTTAGCACTAATACTGGTTTTGGAATGGCAGGGTTAGTGTAGACTATATAATGCCATCTTCCCTCTTTAACGGTATCAGTTTTAATTATATTGCCTTGAAAATCTTGTTTGATTATTATTGCAACCCCTGTGCTATTTGTTTTTCCCTCTGATGCTGTGATTTGTGTTATCCATTTTTTGTTTTTTATGTTTGTCCATTGTTCCTTTGTAAGATGAGATTCTTGAATTAAAATTATGATGGCTTTGGTTTTAAATGCAAGAATATATTTATTTTGTTTTTCAATTGCAGGCCTCTAACGTTCCATGATTCTAGTTCCCACATTTATCTTGGTAGTGTCCTTGATGTCATAAAATGTTTATGAAGAATGTGTGTGTGTGTGTGTGTGTGTGTGTGTGTGTGTGTGTGTGTGTGTGTGTGTGTGTGTGTGTGTGTGTGTGTATGTGTTTGTTCATGTAAGCTCGTTGTATGAGTTTTTGTGTATGGCACCTAACTATTTCCATCCCAACTCAATGCCTAGTCATTACTTCCCTGGACCAAGAATAATAAGGGGAAAGAGAGACGTTTTTATTATAAGAATGATATTTTCCCATTGTATGTGTTAGGGAGTTCTCTTCATGCAGTGTAGTTTCCATGTGGTTCCCCTTGTAGTCAATAATAACACCAATGTAGAAAAAGCCTAACACTATCTCCTAGTCTCTTCATCTTAAAGATACTTGTTAATACTATTATACAAAAATCTGTCTATTAATACACATATAAAATAAAACCTTTTGAACCTCTTTGTATATACCTGGTATTTGTGGAACATAAGCAGAAGGTTAAGGGAATCAAATGTTAATACTTTGGGATTTCAACATGTTATTAAGTCAACACAATACCCTAATAGCCTTCAGGCAAACTCTTTACTATGAATTAATATCTGATCTCCTCTAATTCATCAATGAGTTCACCTATATTGATCACATTCATCATAGTTAGTACCCACAGATACATTTGTTATTGAATATTTTACACTCAAAGTACTAGAATCAATTTACATTTCTTCTGTTTTCATTGTTAGAACATATCCAGGACTGATATTTGATCAGTGCTCACTTGCTCCTATATATGAGTTAACATAAGACTAATGAGAGGTCTGTTTAATGTTCCTGCTGGTAATTTGACCTTTAGACTATAAGACTTGTCCAGCAGCCATATAGGTATAACTTGAGCATCTTTCATCTTTTCAGAGGTGCCCACTGTTAACAGTTATTGGTTGACCTCTCTCATTGTTTAGTACACTTGTATAACACAATCAGTTTTTTGACAGAGTAGCCTCCCTGATAAAGCTTCTTTTATCACTGTAACAAAGAAAGAAATATAACAACACTCTAAGATTGTGTTAACTGAAAGGTTTCTCAGCAAACAGGACTACAATATTAAGCCTCACAATTTTTAAACTCTTTCTCTAATATTTGTAACGTATTGCTAATTCAGGTACAGCAAAGAATATTTACAAAATATAAATATATATATATATATATATATATATATAGAGAGAGAGAGAGAGAGAGAGATACATTAGTTTATGTTTAGCAAAGTATTTTGCAAGATTTCAAGCCAGTTTCAATTGTTTCTTTGCAGTCTTTTTTTCCTAAATAGCAAGAAGCTGTTAGATTTAAGGTATTCTGCAAAGTATTACAGAATATACTTATTGAGGCTGATTTTTTTATTCAGAACCTTATGATGTTCAGAAGAGCTGGGACTCATGACCGATCATTCTGTAGAATGCAATCCTATTTATTTCCTGCTTCTCTGGACCTCCAAGACTTCATTCTTCATATTAATGTTTTTTGTTGCTGCATCTTAGTTTTTCCTGATGTTTATGGCCATGGGCTGCTTCGTACGGGGAACACAATAAGTTGTGAAGTCTTAGGAGGTGGTAACCTTTAAATTGGTCCACCCAGTGAACAAATACAGCATTTTCTGTTCCAACTGCAGTGATTTGAGTTACCTACCCACCTCGTAGTTGGCTGTGGCATTTTAGAGGCCTAGAAAAGCAGGAACCAATTGAAATTGGATGATCCTGGACTAAAAGTGACTCCAAAATTGTCAGAAAAATGTCTGGAGCTCAATTTACCGAGAATCTTCCTTCATTGTTTCCAGAAAGGGAATTTTTTTGAAAACTGCTTGGAAGGTTACTTTAGCCTCCTTTAGATTATCAACCTTATATTTTACATCATGGACTTGGAAAAGGAGCGAGTTTGGATATTTTATTTAGAATTTTATATTTTTCTCTAGTAGGTATTTGTAAAATGGTGAGCGCTGCTGTCTGGCTTGTCTTCTTTGAATGGGAAGGTCCTGTGCAAGGAAGATTTTATTTTTATTCAAGGTAAGAAAACATTTCTTTTTTTGTAGTAAATAAGATCTTTGAAGCATCCTGGTAGTTTAAAAGTTTGATGTATACAGATCTGGGTTAGTTTGTTGTTTGAGATTCTCTTAAGGCACGGTGAGCTCTTTCTGTTGTGGTTCTCCTGATTCCCCCAGCAGTAGTTGTAGTATTTGTTTGATGGTCATTATCAGATTGTTGTGTGTGGTGGTTACAGAGATTCCTCTGATAATTAAGTTATTTCTTCTAGAACGTGTTTCAAGGTCTATTAGTTTACCTTGCATGGCTTGAATTTCTTTTTGATTAAAGTCAGTTTTTTTGTTGTACAGTATCTTTTTTATTTTATTTTCCAGGATTTTAGATTCTGTTTTTTTCCATTCTGGTCAAGATTTGTCTGAAGGATACTCTGCATGTTTTAAATTGCAAGGAAATGTCTTGAACTGCTTGCTGTATAGGTATTAGTGCATTTTTTGTGTCTTCTATGTTAGCTGATTGATCTGTTTTATTTTTATTCTGAGTTTTTGAATTTTCCAGTTGTTTTATGGTCTTCTGTCTTTCAGGTGTTGTATCTTTTTCAGGTGAAGCCAAAACTGAGTATTTAGTCTTTGTTGTAGAAGTTTCCATGGTGTTTTCTTCCTTTGACATTTTGTATTTAGGTAGATTACAGCAGTTCAGTAACTCAGCAGGGCCTCAGCACCACATGTCATCAGCTTTATTTTAAATCTTAATTAATCCTTTCATTGTTTGTGTTTTTCTCTTATTCTTTTTGGATTTTTTTGTTACTGTTGTATCTCTTAGGTGGGTTCCTCATATTACTTTGTTGATTTTGTTCCTCTAGGTTAGCTGAAATGAGGTTTTATTCCAGATAAATTCAGATAGCTAGGAGTAGCAGAGCTTACAGGACCACAGCCATCTTTGATCTCAAAGTATTAGATACAGTTGTATTCCAACTCAGTACCATCTTGCCCCAAAAAGGAATGTATCACTGCATTAACACTTGCTGCCACAGACTCAGTTAAGTAGCAGGTGTATTCCACAGACTCAATACTGTCAGACTTTAGCAATGCTGCTTGCATTTGTGCAGTACTTAGCAATGCACAAACAGGTGTATCTCATATGCATATACACTCTGTGCAAACCTGCTGCTCCTTGCACTATGGAAATCTATATATTATACTGTGTTTCTGCTGTTTACTATCCATTTCTTTTGTATGACATGAAAGCATAACAAATTGAGGGCCCTATCTAATTGTATGCCATATATTTAAAATACATCCATGTGTCAGCACCCCTAAGCACTACAACCTTGGGTCTCAGTACTTGCCCCACACATATATCAACCACATTACAAAATGTAATATCAAATGTGTGTTATGCAATGCACATCAATCTGGTAACATGCAGAATTATAACTACTGACCCATACACCTAAAAAGTCTAATCTGCATGGCTACTGCAGGAATCATAATGGATCATATCCATAGGGACAGAGGTAACCTTCAACACACTTGACCCTACCTATTTTGGGTTTGACAAGTATCGATCTTACTTAGTGATGTTTGTGGATGTCTTGGGTACTGACCCCAAAGACCTGGATGAGGGATACCAGGACATACCACCTATGTTGAGTTATCCAAGGCTTTTGACACTATCCCCCATTTATGTCTCATAGTGATTTTACATCTGGGATTAGGCCATACAGTACTAGATGGAGAGCCAACTGGCTCAACAACAGAACAAACACTCTCAAAGTTGGGGACTTCACCTCCACCACTAGCCCACATACCAGTGGAATACCACAAGGATCTATGCTGTTTGGGAAATACTTCCCTGAAGCACATGCAACAGAAGATGGTCTGTGGTTTACCAAGTTTGCAGATGACTGTTAACTGGACACACTCATACAGAGCCCCCCAATGATGGTAACATATTACAGCAGAGGTTAACACAGACTGATGATTGGTGACAAAATAACATTCCGAACTTTAAGCATACAATTACTCTCTGCCACCTTTTTCAATGAAGTACCCCTGCTAATTATGATATAAATAGCACCCCCCCAAGCTCAAACACAGTTTTGTGTGACTTGAGAACACATGTTGATAGCAATCTTTACTTTTATCACTATCTGCCCATAGTGATGGCACACACAATCTGCATTGCACACATCATACATATGGACATCACATCCAAGATGAGGGTAGTCATGCCTCTGCTGTACTCTACCCGTATCACACCAATAATTGAGTATAATGATCACATCACTCTGTACCGCACCAGGCACCTGCAACAACTGAAGAGAACAAATGGTTGTGCCTGGGAGACCCAAAGGCCTCCAAACATGACATACATGGGGAGACTGACATACATGTCACTATACTTGGTACCATGCAGGCTGCTGAGTGGTGACCTATGGGTGCCATGCAGAAAAGTCTCAGACCCTGGCCTTCTGTAAATGATGAACATCTGCAGTTCAAATAGTAAAACTATAATTTGCCTCAGGGTTCTCAACTTAGCTTGTGAAATAAACAGAACATGTTGGGGAAACAGATATATCACACAATGCATCACACTCCTGTGTAATAGGCTTCCACTGCATGTGAAGCAGTGCTCATCAATGACCTTGTTCAAGTGTAACTTTGTGTACTGTTTGGGTGGCTGTAAAGTCACCTCTGGTCTGGCACCTATGCCCTCATGTACCGGGCCAGCTGATGCTGCTTACAAACATGCTCTGTTAAAAATGACCATCCAACTATGCTCAATAATGGTACTTGTGTTTTTGCACAGCTAGGCTTCTAAAGACCCTAGTGCTATTAGGCTAGTAGCCTCACATGAACTTATGAAGTTATATGCCTATGCAGGCCTCACAACCTGTTGTCAACCACATGGCCTGCTGATGCCATCTACTATAAGTTCACCTGCACTCCTGCATAAACCAGACTTGAGCTGTGGCACTTGCATTAAATACTGTGTTCTTTAGTCTGTGTATTTAGAAAGGTAGGGGGGTTTGTTCTCAATGCAGATGACTGTGTGTGTGTGTGTGTGTGTGTGTGTGTGTGTGTGTGTGTGTGTGTGTGTGTGTGTGTGTGTGTGTGTCTGTGTGTGTGTCTGTGTGTGTTTGTGCGTTTGTGTGGATGTATGTGTCTAGACAGCAGAGCAGATGTGTGTATCCTACAGTTACTTCTCAAATTAAATGGGTTGCCAGTATTTTGATACTTGCTCATGCCTACACATCAATTTCATACAGGTCTCCAAACCTCTTGTCTCCCACATGGCCTGCTGATGTCATCTACTATAAGTTCACTTGCACTCCTGTATAAATCAGACTTGACCTGTGGCACTTGCATTAAGTACTGTGCTTTGCAGCCTATGTGCTTAGATAGATAGGGGTTCTGTTCTCACTGTAGTCAACTGTTGGTGTTTGAGCTGTTGCTTGACATTACAGAGAGAATTTTACACCAACATGTGGGACACTGTTATCTTCTCTTCAACGGACACTGCTGATGCCATCTGCTATAAAGTGTTGTCTGACACACTACAAGTCAGACATGAGCTGTGGCACTTGTGTAAAGTACTGTGTTCTACAGTCTGTGTACTTAGGTAGTGTTTCTGTTCTCACTGCATTCAGCTGTGTGTGGGTGTGTGTGAGTCTTTATGTGTGTGCGCTGTTAGTTGACATTACTGAGAGCATTTTATACCAGCAAGTGGGACACTGTCATCTTCTCCTCAAAAGACACTGCTGATGTCATCAGCTATATCACAATCTTGGATATGCAGTACTCCCACCAGGGCAGGTTCAGTGACTGGCCTGGCAGCCAGGCAGAAGTCACTTCATCCTGTATAATAAAGTTTACAGTGATATGACTTTCAGTCTATCCACATACATCAAGGCATGGTGTGGAGGCTCTATCTTATCATGTTGAGAAAACCCTGTAGTCTCTCCGCTGCTATAGGTGTCTGGTAAGGTACATGTAAAAAAGAGCATTTTACTCGATTAGTCTGTAATGAGGTTTGAATACAGTGCTGTCATACAATCCTAAGATATCAATATGATGGCATGACTTAAGATGTGCTCAACATAGGCATTCAACAACAGTGTGGACATTTGATGGTCAAAGTTCAGATTGCTATCTAAATGTGTTCCCAGTGCTTACATCACTGGATATCTGCATAGTAGGACTCCTGTCAATGCTGTGTTTAACATGGAATTCCACTTTTCAGACGGACAGCATTACAGGCAAACATTTCTGTATTTATTTGAAGATCATGTGCCTTTGTCACAATTCAGTTGTGTGTGTTAGCTTCTCCTTTACTATGTTATCACCATTGGTGGAGGCAATGATTGCACACAATATTCAAGAATCAGCAAACTTGATAAGGGTTTGCCAATGGTGACAGCTCTACTGCTACAGCTTATTCACTAACTTTTACAATATGTGTTCTGTCAGTGAGCCAATTGTTTATCCATCGACTGATGTAAGGTTTAAGACTCTCCTCGACTGTGAGGTAGACCAGCATGTCATCACAGACCTCCTCTACAAGTACACTAGTAGTATTCTATGTGTGTGCAATAGACCTGTGTGATTTGTTAGTGCTACATTAGGTCCATAATATCTGATAGATGTCCTCAAAGGGGACATCGAGGGCATGCATGATGACAACAGTATCAATGTGTGGCACTTGAACAGGTCAAGGCATTTGACAAAAATCCACACCAAGGTATTCAATCAACATGATCACATGTGGCCATAAACAGCTATATCACCAAATTGGCAGAACAGTGTATGATATACATGGCATCATGCTATGTTGAAATGTGTGATATGAGATATATCTCAGGTCCAATGATCAGGTCAGTACATCAGGGGTGTCTGGTAGGCCCTTTCCTCCCCATTAGTTCAGTAATGGACATCATAGATGACATACATATGCTGTCTCCAAAGAGCTGCCTGAAGGAATACAGCTTATTTGCAATCACTGACTCCAACTGTGATATTAGTGAAACACAGAAAGTATCAACACATTCCAGAGACTGCTGCTACAGCCATGACAACATTTACATTGATGAGACACATGGAGGGATTTGTAGACTCAGGAAACAGATACACCGCCCAAGTATAATGTAGACATCACACCCTATAATCAGACCTATAGGTATTTGATCTATGTCCTGGTATAGAGGGTAAGCGGTACATCCACCAGTTTGTGGTAACAGTGCTGACTACTCCCTTGAATGAAACACAAGTACTGGGTATGTGAAGGACACACACATCAGTGGCCATAAGAACTTCATAGTTCCCAGACTTCATCACACCAATAACTATACATTGCACCCTTTTTCATGCACCTCCGTACACATCTTCCAGTGATGTGTAACTGAAGTGTACCACCTCTATCACAGTGCACTGTCACAAAGCTTATTGGCTATCCCTATGTATTCTTTCTGGGAAATATACCATACCTCTCAACTGTACAGATTTTCACAGAATGTCCAGACTTTTGCCTCATACTTTTGGTCTGTTTTTCATAAAATAGTGGTTTTCTGGCAAATTATTATCAAATCATTAGACTGAAGTTAGAAAATAATGACAGACATTTGAGTTTCAGACTTAATACCCTTCCGAAAATTCATGTTAATGCAAAACATTTTGTTCTATCAACTTTCTAGGTTTGTAAGAGCAATATTTAAAAATTGTCCCTGTTTTGGGGCATTTGTCCCACTTTTATTTATGGCTTTGTTGGGATTTCTTGCTCTAAGAGGTTGAGAGGTATGGAATATACATGACTGTCTGATAGTGTGAACAACAATAGGTTCATAGGTGTTTACTAGACTAACAACCACAAGGCATTTTTTAAGCCTAGCCACACATCTGAAATCTCTGACAAGTTATGATACCCTTGATAAGCGTAAGCATTTACAGGTTGTCTGTGTCGATTAGAGACATAGGTGCCGAACTAGGGATGTATTTCCTGTTCCCCATCCAATTGTCCAAGTTGCACTTGAATTGGGTTAAGGAGGAATTCTGCTATACCTGGATGAGGAGCCTGTTCCTGAGATGGGGTAGTCTCTGAGATACATAACTGTCTCTCTAGCAGGTCCTATTTATATCACCAGTAAGGTTTAAGTCTTTAGAATGGGTAATTCTGGTGCTGTTTATTTTGTGGATATGCAAGGGGTCCATCGGAGTGGGGTCTGACAACCCCCTATATACTAGGCATAGATCTCCCCTCAGAAGCCTTTAGGAGACAGAATACAGGGATAGGTCTTGAGTCAGTCTGCATAGGACATTTTACTTATGCTCTGTATACTTTTAGTAAGGGACTTCTGTGAATGTTCCAGCTGTTGTATATGCCTGATTAGGTACATACCAAAGGGGGTATTGTACTCAATGATAGGTCTGATGAATGTGGAAAACATTGGGACAATGACTTCCTTGGACCTAGTTGTCATATATTCGTTTAAAAGTTGCACAACATAGAATTAGTTCCTCACTACTCTAGACATGTGATGGTCAAAGGGTAGATTACTGTCTATGTCTTTCTATAACTACTGGGTCAACTCAAAGGGGTCTGTTGTCAAGAGGATGGTTACCAGGGGTGGGTGATTTCCTGATGGATACTATTAACCATTTCTTGTCATTTAGTTTTAGTCCATGGCTCTGGCACCAGTTGTTTGTTTGTGTCAGTGTGGGATTCAATGATAGCTCCTAATATGCAATCTTCTGCAAATGTAGTCAACTAGAGACCACTGACATTGGTCTTGACTTCAGAGAAGTAAGTAACAAAAAGGAGTGGTCCAAGGACAGATACCTGAGGGACTTCACTTGTGACTGCCCTCTTTGTAGAGATGGACTCCCCAATTCTAACTTCATGATTCCCATGTGTGAGGCAGTTGGCTATCCACCAGGTGATATACAGGTTTGTACCTAACCTTTTGAGTTTAGTCAGAGTGGGGTATTGTGTCAAATGCCTTGGTCAAGTGAAGTTAGTGTGAACCATTTTGCCCTCATCCATTGCTTTGGTGTGCTTCTCAAAGAAGTCCACCAAGCTGAGTAGGTATGTCTTGCCCTTGACAAAATCAAACTGGGTTCAGTCCAGTGTCTGAAGGTTTACTATATCATGATTGATCATTTCCATGATAATTCTTTCCATGACTTTACATATAGGCCTAGTAAGACTAATGGGCTGTAGTTTCCAGGGTCTGTAGATGGGCCACCATTCTGCAGATAGATGACTGTTGCTCTGCTCCATTCATGAGGCATGAAGGCTTTTTGGAGGCTACAGTTAAATAGCAATTCCAGAGGTCCTGATAGGTCATGTTTCATGCTATTTAGATGACATCCTAGGATATTGTTTGGGCCCATTGATGCAGTGTTCTTGGCACCACATGCATTTGTGCTACATTTTCAGCTTATGCACACACTGCATACATATGTGTTTGGCAACATTAATGGCATGTATATCATTCATGACAGTGTGGCTTGTGCCATAGATATATGCCATGCACACAAGGCAAGTAGCCTTTATTGACTATACTGTCACATGCAGGTATAGCAGTGTCCCTCCTAACTCCTCCTGCAGACATTATAGTACCGGGACAGTGTGTGTGGTTACCCTCATAGAATGTGTATGTATCATAATAGTTGTCAAGTGTGTATGTGTGTGTGTGCAGGCTCATCTGCTATCATACCGCATCACATATGTTATATCAGATACATGTGATTAGTGGTGGTATTATTCTGATATTGTCCATGATTGTGATTGGTTCTTGTATTGTTTGCTATGATCCTTTGCCCATGGCCACCTTGCTGGAGACCTCTGCTGAGAGTAGACTCATGTTCAGGTATAACAGTTTGCACAGCTTCCCAATATGCACCCTACCCCGATTGTATGTCAGATCCCTGATAGATATCCTCTGCATTATTCATGTAAGGATACTTATCTCACATAGACATCCTCCCCATTTTTATGTCACCTTGTGCGACAGTCACAGACAACACATTCTCACTGTACAGTCCATACTGTACCATATAGATATGTGCTTGGTATTGCTGCTACAACCATCTTCCATTGTCATGTCCTCCTCTGTTGTACATGTGGGAGTTTCACCTGTACTCTTTCCCTGTGTTCATTCCTACAATTTATCTGTGTGTCCCTATTCAATACACAAACTTCACCTGGGTGATCATTTTACATGGCAGTCCCATATCCTATTACAGCTCATTAACACAGCTTCAGTACAGAATGCCAAACATGGGATATCACAATACTCTGCACTGTAGGTATGCTGTCCTGTACTGTGTTTGGATCATATACTTCACATTCATACCTCTCAACTGTCCAGATATTCCCATGATGTCCAGATGTTTCCCTTAACAAATATGTGGCTTCCTGCCATATCACTGGGAAGATCTCTGGATGGATGTGACTCAATATTACATACATTTCTGTGCATACCTCTCAACTGTCCTGATCTGTGCAGAATGTTCAGTTTTTGTCTCATATTTGTGATCTTTTTCTCATAATAGTTTTTTTTCCTGGCAAACCATTGGCATGTCATTGCAGAGTGCAGTCAGAAACTGATGACTGACATTTGAGTTTTAAACTTCATGGTCTTCAGAAAGTTCATGTTAATGTATAGCCTATATATTCTATCAACTTCCTAAGTTTGTCAGTGCAATATTAAAAATCTGTCCCTATTTCTGGCCCTTTATTCCCCCATTATTATGGCTTTGTCCATATTTGTCACTCTAAGAGGTTGTGAGTGATACATTCTAACACATTGTTATGTGATATATATGCCAAATACGTCACTACTACTATTTATTTGTTCTCTCATTAAGTTGGCCTCTGTGTGGATGTGTTGCACGAACACAACGACAGCAATTTGTAAAACCCCTGGTGATTATCGTGGCATTGCGTGCAAATCCACACACCCTAGGTGCTCTTCCTTACATGGAATTGCTATCCACATTCGCTGACAAGGTTTCACTATATGTAAAGCCCTGTTGATCATTGCAGTATTATGTGCAAATTTGCACACTGTAGATGCTCTTCTTTACACAGAATTGCTATCCATGTTCGCTTATGAGGTTTTGCAGCCATCAACACTGTTGCAAGCCATGAAACATAGCTTAGGCATGCCACACCTCATTAATATGCATTGTGCCATGTGCCATGCACCGTTGTGCAAACAAGTAAATCTGTGTAGGCTTTGCACGAAGCCTACACAGAGTTTATTTAATCCTGAGGTAGGTCTTTCAACTTGACATACCAGTAATGGGTGTTGGAGGATCTATATAGTTTTTTTTTGATTTTAAGAATACCAAAAATATCCACATTACGAAATATATAAAGAACAATTTAAATGACTATTTTTTCATATATCTAGTAACTGTAAATCTGTTTGCTGACAAGTTAAGTTAAAACTTCTCTTATCAAGAATTTGGTAACTATTTTCATCCATTAATCTAGTTTCTATTTTGTTCTTGTATTATCCTTCTCTCTTTATAACTATAACTGCCACGTTATCTGACTTCATATATCAAAAGCAGACACTTTCACATAAAGCCTGCAAAGTTCTATAGTCATCCTGCAATAAAGTATAATACTGTTTTTTTCATCTTTCTAAAGTTTTCCATGCATGTTTTTCATGTACATATAATGTAGAATTAAAAATGTGATTATACATACTTTTCATTTTAAAAATTCTGTCCTGACTTACAAAAGGCATTTAATGAATGATGTATTTCAAATTTAGTCTTTTTATGGACAGCTTAAAATTACACACTATTATTAACAAATTAGCGTGTTCTACAAACATAAATGAAAATCCCTCTTTGAAACATTTAATTAGATATCATTAAATTCCCTGTCTATTAAATTATGAAAAAAATGTTCAGTGAATGTGCTTTAATTGTCCACAGAAACACTATATATATATATATATATATATATATATATATATATATATATATATATATATATATATATAAACTCACATGCTCTTTCAAAACCAGTTGTCACCAGTTAAGTTCCTAACAGTTGCTAAATATAAATTGATTCCATAGCTTGTTGTACAAAAATTACAGTTCTTAGCATTGTATCTTCACAGTAAGTATTTTGTTGTTCATACAGATTCCTCAGAAGGCAAATAAGGTAACTGTACATATATATATATATATATATATATATATATATATATATATATATATTCATTTCTCTAAGGGTGTGATACATTTTTTCATGGCAGATACATTCAAAACCTTTAGAGTAGTTAATAAAGCAGAAGTAAATATTTTTCTAAAACTCCATTGCTTCCCCCATTATCCAGTGTATGCTGGTAATTTGATTTCTGGTGCCTGTTAGTTCCAGCAGCTTTCATTTGTCCATAAATTGCTGTTGCCTATCTTGCACAGTCTTGATCTTTACCATGTTTGCATATGAAACAAGTTCAATTGATTGATAATTAGCTGTCAACAAAATATACAGAGTTTACACTATGTAATACCTTAAACCCCATAAAAGGAGAACCATGGTATATATGCAAATGAAGTGCATTGACATTTTATTTTTTTTTTTAGTCTTTATTAATGCAGTCAGACCAATAAAGTTAAATCACACTATCAATAGACATGACATTCTTTGCCTTTTTTACAGGTGCATAAGTATGGCATGTATGAACTGTTTGGTCATTTTCTGAAAAGAAATAGCTTATAAGAATAAATAAATACAATTGATGTATATAAAATTATTCACTGCAAAATATCTCCCAAAAATGCAGGTAAAAAAGTGAACAGAAAAAGAACATAGGCAGCAACAACAAAAAAGTCCAAGGCAATACGTAGTCTTCACTGTACAATACTTTAAATTAAACCTCCTAAAATGTAGGTCAGTAGGATATATGGAAATCATTTCTTTTCTAGTTCAGTTTAATTTCTCCAAGTTATTCAAGCTTCTAATATCATGACAGGAAAGGACCCCATTCTTAAGTCAAAGTATGATTAAAGTTTGTGAAATTAGTATTGTTTCAATCTTTGATCTTAGACAAAAGTAATCTTCACAGCACCGGCAATGTGCCCAGTAATGAATCCTTCTGCAATTCATATATCATTCCACATATCAGTAGCATATCTAAATAAGACTGTAAATTCTTTTTTTTATGAGACCCATTGCTCCTACTACTATTGGAACTGTTTAGGTGTCCTTCTTCCACACCGCCCTCATTTCTGTCTGCAAATCCTGGTATGTTATGACTTAGTGTTTCTCTGTACATAAGACTCTGTAACCACAGGGCATAGCAATTTTAATGATCAATGCTACTTTTGTCTTCTATTTATGAACCACTATATCTGTTTTTCTAGCATCTATTTTTTGGACTGATGGTAGTGGGTAATCCCATGTGTTATAAAATGATCATTCTCTATAATACTTTGTGGGTCATGTTTCCAATGCTCCTCAGCCACTTCCGTACTGTAATATTTGCACAATCCCCAGTGCAACAGTCTTGTTGCATAATTATGCCTTTCAGTATATAGGCCCTCTGCCATTAGTGTATCACACCCAGCAAAAAGATGTGCGACACTTTCTTGTTCTGTTTCACAGAATCTGCATTTTCTGTTTCTCCCTCATACTCAACAGACTATGTAAACCAACATGTACGTAGTCCACTGTCCTGAGCCACTAATATTAACCTTTCATCTTTTGGTTTAAATTCACCTCTCCTTAACCATTCCTGTGCCAGATCCTGATTGATTTAAATGTATGGCAAATAAGATGACAGATTAGATAAAGTACAGAAATGGTCTTGGTAAAGTTAACTCTGCTTTTATTTTAATACTGGACTTGCAAGCTTGATGGGGAGGTATACAATATGAAATACATGCTATGACCATAGCAATTTAATAAAATCTGTTACAGGAATAATTTTCTAAGGTGACATAATTAAAACCAAAGCATTATTTCTTAAATCTGCTGTCTTACAAACCACTGATAATTGCAAAACATGTGTGACCTATGATATAGTACATTTCAGTGGGATTTGATCAATGAGACATTGCTGATGTAAAATATTTGAGTTAGGATCTAAAGAGCAGTGTGCTATTATAAAGTGATTGGTTAAAAATAAAAGCAAAACAAAAAGGCCTATGTCAAATGCTCAGTGCAAAAAAGCAACTATATGAAAACCAAATTCATGACTCTCAACTGTACATCACAGAATGGCCATATTTTTGCAGCATATTTTTGGTCCATTTCACTTAAAATTGTGATTTTCTGGCAAGTCACTGTCAAATCATTGAGGGTTAAAGTCAGAAATAGTGACAGACATTTGAGTTTAAGACTTCACATCATTCAGAAAATTCATTCTAATGCAAAACCTGTTATTCTATCAATTTTCTAAGTTTGAAAGACAATATTTAAAACGTGTCCCTATTTTGGGCCTTTGTCTAGCCATTATTGATGGCTTTGTCCAGATTGTTAAATTGTTGTGAAAATGTCAGAAGTAACCAGACACACACCGTACTACTGTTTCCGTTATAGTTTAATCTGTCCAAACAGTTACACTGTCTGAGATTATTTCAATTCTATTATAACATGGCTAAAAAAAGTCTTTTGCTTCTCATTAATTGAATCAATGCACACTTTATTAATATGTCTCCAAAGAAGAGAAAATAATGTCCAGTTTATATATCCTTTTCACAGGGCAGCAAATGTTATTTTTAAAGTCCTTGTGATTTGCATGACTGGTTTCTGTTTCTGTCGTTTGTCCTTCTTTGGTCTCTATATATGAAGTCTTTACGAAAAGTCCCTATGAATAAACATCCTTATTATTATAACAGGATGTTATTTACAGTTATGTTTAGCCCACAAAACTAGACATGTTCTTTTTTTCCATGAACCATTTTTAACATGTTTACAGTTATTTTAGCAGATGTCTGTCTGAGATAGCTGCTTTCTTCAGCACACACTTTCTGTGTTACATTTCTGCTTTTTGAAAGAGACATTTATTTCCATGTTAATCGTTGCTTTACAAGTCAAAACCTTGTATTAATAAAAAACATACTTTTCTTTTTGCATTGCAGCATACATTTAATTTCATTACTTCTTTGGAGAAAGAATATTTATAATATCTATAAATCCCCCCTTTTTTAATTAAGGAAAAAATGCAATCTACAGGAAAATGTGATCGTCTGTACTTAATAGCCTTTCTTCATTATTAAATACTGCTGTATTTTGTAGTACTTTATTGCCTATTGCTATTTTGAATAATGTGATTTGTTTTCTTTACCTTGTGTTTAACTTGTATTCTGCTTTTAACTGCATATTAAAACTTGAAAAGAGACCACAGCTTTGTCTCTTGTGAGTCATGCAGAAATTAGAACAGGTCAATTAAAGACTCACACATAAGATAGAAGAAGAGGTCAGTTAAGGTTAATCATCTGTAAACTGAGGGGGTGGAGGTAGGAACTAAACCTTCTATTTAAGGGGTAAAATAAAACATTTTAGAGCTTTATTAGAAAGGCTCACCCAGACTCTGCTACACTTTGCTGGGAGGGAAAGGTTAGTTTGCTTTTTATTTTGTTGTATTTTCTATTACTTTATTGCCATTTTCTATTTTGAATACTGTGATTTATTTTCTTTATCTTGTGTTTTACTTGTATTCTGCTTTTAACTGCATATTAAAACTTGAAAAGAGACCACAACCCTGTCTCTTGTGAGTCAGGCAGAAATAATTTTTCCCACCCTCCCACCTAGTTACTGTTGTGTTCTTAAACATCACTGTCTTTCTAGTTGCCTACACCTTATGTTAATTTGACCATATTTCTCATTTCCTCTTTGCTTTTACTAGCTTGTGTAAGCACAAAATTATCATTTTGTGAAATCACTCCCCTTCAACTATTTAAATTTATTGGCCATCCTACTGTACTCTATAGTACCAGAATACAAATTTGACCACCCCCTTTCAATCTATCTTGCTGTTTTAAAAATTGTGACTATCCACTAAAACTTAACTTTTTAGACAGGTAAAACTTAAGTTACCTACTTTCATATCTAATTCCTCTAGTGCACAATGCAGTGTTTAAGATAAACCATTTAACTTTAAGCATCTATTGCAGAGCCACCATTTATTTGAAAGCACACATTCTGCTTCTCAGTAGTCATCATACCTCCCAACTGTCCCGAATTACTCGGTTTTTACTGAGTTTTGGGGTCCAAATAATGGGGTGCCACAATTCCTGAGTGGCACCCCTTCAAATCCGATTTTTGTTTCTACATTTTGTATGTTTTTCATTTTTTTTTTAATCTTCATGCTTTAGCCGACGTCATCACGTGTGCGATGACGTCAGCTCACCAGGGCTACCAGCCTGTCGGAATTAATCTCGCGGCGCACGTATTTCCGGGTTTCCGGCTGGTTCAAATGCTTTGCGAGCGGGAACGAACCAGCCGGAAAGAACAATAGGATTTATTCTATTTAGAAGAATGCTCGTATTTTATAAGGCTCGCAAGGATGTAACTAAAAACAAACTGGCTGGCACTCCTGGCAGCAAAAAAAGGATTTATTTAGAAGGCTCAGACTGCAAGGAACAAACCAGATGGAAACTAAGAACAAGGCTCAGACTGCAAGGATTTAGTAAGAGGGTATGAAGGCTCGAAAGGATTGGAGAAGGCTCACCCTGGCTGGTGATTAAGCTGATTGGGGTTTGGTGCCGGTTACAAAATATTAGAGACCTGTGAATGAGGATTATTGTACACTGAGCCTATTATAAAATCGCAGGCATTGTGGTCATTTGTGTTACCCAAAGGTTAGTAGCCAGAGTGAGACCGTGTACCTCTTGTATTTAGGAACATTTGGAATACGTATTTGTTTATTTGCATTTGTTTAACAGAAAAGTCTGACTGGGTTTTAACAGTTACTTTTTTAGTAGAGGCCTGCAAGAAGAACAGCTGCAGTGTTTTACTCTGAACTTGAACATGAGAATCGTAGAAAAGAGAAATTGCATAAAATGAATATACAATTTTGCAGGAAGTTAGATTGCTACCAAAAATTGAAATTTGTTTTATGATTATTAATGCTGACACAGGATAAAAGTCTCCTTTTTAATGCAGTTTTTGGCATATGTAAAAAAGAAACAACCTACAGTAGAAAGTCAAAAAGCTGAAATAGAATGCCTGGCTTAAGATAACTGAAGTATGCTGACAACTGTGTGTATGGTTTTGAGTAAGGGATACTTAAAATGCTAGTCAAAGGTGTAATATATATATATATATATATATATATATATATATATATATATATATATATATATATAATATGAGCAAAATGCTGTTTGGAGCTTTGTTTACAGATGGGCTGTACGTAAAGAAATAAAATGATTAATGAATAATGCAGATGTAGAATAATATTTCAGAAGTATCAGTTCTTTCCTTTGGATTGGTATCTTAATGTCAGGTCACTAGCGTACTTTGACATAACATAGTTTGTATACTTCTTCACTGGATACATCTTTTGCCATAGTCTGTAACCTTTTTATTCCTTCTTTCAGCAGTAAAATGGATTTTAATTCTCTGCTTCATCTGCCAAAGCAAAAAATTATTTTAATAATGTGAAATGGCTCCCTGTGAGTATAATAGCTTTAGGCTGTATCTCTGAAAAGATGCTTTTTGCTGGTATGCAAAACTACTAAACTTGAGTGCTTGTACTTGCTCTAGTAAAGTGGCGGTGGGGTTCAAAAGACTCTAATTCTGTGGGGTATTCTGGCACACATAATTCCTCTTTATATATGGTATGTCAGTCGTGATTTATAGATTATAGTAGGGGGCAGTTTGCCCTCTCTAGGAGCACTATTTGTATTCAAGAATTAGCATTAACCACTATTGGAGTGAGAAATTGTTTGTTTGTCTATTGGAGTGAGAAATATTACCTGTTAAGTCAAGTCTGGATTATGTTTGACAGTTTATTGTTAATTTATGTGTTACATATTCTTGAACTTATTTTTTTATATTTTCTCATGGAAGGTTATATTCTATTTAGATAGAAGATTGTCTCTAAATGTCTCTTGCCTCTGCCACTCTTTTTCATCTGAGACTGTTCCTCATAAAATCTGTGGTTTTCAGGATTTTTGTGGAAAATCACTGCAGTGCAGGATTGAATTCATTAAATGACAGGCATTTGAATTTCAGACCTCATATTCTTCATAAAATAAATATTAACACAAAACCTTTTATTCTAGCAACTTTATAAGTTTATAAGATTAGTATTTTAAATTTGTCCCTATTTTGGGGCTGTATTCCCCCATTATTGGCTTTGTCCATGTTTTTGTGCTAAGAGGTTGAGAGCTATGGTGAGAAGCGAGAACTGAATTCACTAAATGATAACCATTTAAGTTTCAGTCTTCCTGTTTTTCATTAAACTGCTGATTTGGCATAGTGGTATGTTGCTCTGACTGTAGTGTGCATGGTCCTGGGTTTGAGACTTGCCAGTGGAATGTATTGTGGTAACACAACGTTTTATTCTTGCGACTTTCCAAAACTGTACAAGCAATGTTTAAAATGTGTCCCTGGCTTTTGGCCTTTTGTACCCCCGCCCCCAAAAAAAAAAAAACTGAAATTGAAAATAAGTGCGAGAAGCTGTGCAAGATGCCTATGGCTTACACTACTGTCATTCTGTTCATACTGTGGGTGTGTGGACACACTGGAAGTAGACTTTTATGATGGAAATGTTCTGAATTGGTCATTATTGGTACATGACAGCTTACTGGAAAAATGTTCAAACAAATGTAACATGCGCTCTGTCTAACGTGTGCTGTATTATACAAGGAATATAATTTAATAAAGATAGGAAGGTGTATCAAAGAGAACATGTATGTTTCTTGTTTTGTGTGCAAGGGGCCAATGATTTGAAAACAACCCAAAGGTAATCTTTATCCACCACTGGCCAAATGCATTTTCTTCTCTGCCCTTGAAACGCACATTTATTAAAGCAGCATTGAAACCCACACCACAGAAGTTTTAATGCCAAGTCTATTTTCATTGTGAGACAGTGTTTTGTTTAGTAGATGCCTATTGGTGGTTGTGCATTGGGCTGTAAAATGTAAAAATAAAAATAAAATAATCATTGTATTAGTAAAGCAGTATGCATGCACACTTTAGTGTTTATGGTAAATGGGCGAAATAGTCAGGTAATGGGAAACTGGAATGGCTGCAGGGGGACTCTGGTGCCATATTTTGGTTGTCTGTTCTTCAGCTTGCTTTGAAAGTTGGTATCCCATAATTCCTTTGGAGTGGGTGGGCTTACATAATTATGTATGCAAATTAGGTGTTAATCAGCATACAGATTTGTACCTATTTTTCATGGGCCTTGTCCAGATTTTTGATGTTTCCAGGTTGAGAGGTATGGTAGTCATCTAGGGACCAGTGCTTCTGTTTTCTCCTGGTGAAAGAAGGAGTGCAGTTACATTATTTCCTGGAGACTGCTAATCACCAGAAAGCTTAATAATTGCTTTATAGGTGACAGCTTGGAATCTGGGCTTATGTTCTGATCCTGGTGAGAGTAAGAGCAAAGTGCATTGATTCTTGACTCTTTGTAAATGGAGTCCCTGTGACTAGCACTTGCTCTAAAACCTTGTGAAAAGCACTAGGAAGCCTTAAACTGATACAAGCACTCAAATCTCATTGTTAAGAAGGAGAAATTAATTGTAGGCACTAAACAGCCTATAATTGCAAAGTACATTGCCAAGGTAAGGGAAAAAAAAGCACCTAACCAGGCATGTCCAAGGGTCAGCTTACGGTGATTTCTCCTGTCCACCTGATGAATCTGGGTATACTGGAGCAATACAGCAATTGCCTCATGTACACAGAAAACCCTCTCCTCCTACCACCAAACACTGCAACCTACTAGAGATGCACTTGCATAGCCAAACTGGAAGCAAAGCTCTCTCCAGCCAAGATTGTGCTAGACAATCAAGAGGAGAAGGTTAACATCCACACTACACCTCAAGCAACACATAGCCCTTCAAAATCCTCACCAACACCCACACATGGCAACACTAAACACACACTAAACACACATATGTGGAGGCCCTTAACATTAACCTGCCCAAGCAACACTGACCTCTGAAGCTGAAACGCAAACAAACACCAATCACTACCAAACTATCACATAGATCATAACACCAGTGGGCCTCTCAACAACAGCCCCTAAGGCAAGACAACATACCCAACACTTTAGTCATAGGTGACTCTATAGTCAGGTACACTGATGTCCCACTCACCAGGCTGAACAAGGAGAAAATTATAGTCAGCTGCCTGTCGGGTGCTAGGATCCACCACATAATGCATGCACTCAAGTCACTCCACAACAAGTACAATGACTCTGTCATTGTCCATGTTGGAGTGAATGACTTGAGATGTACCTCCCTGAACTTCATGAAAAGAGACATGGAAGAGCTCTCAGATCATGTGACCCAGGCAGGTATGATACTAGCCCTGAGAAGCATCCTGCCTTCACCCAGAATGATACCACACTATAACTTCAACAATTGGCTAAGCTTCTGGTGTCATTCAAAGGGATCCAGTAGCTGTCTGCCTGGGATGACATGATCAACAAACCACGATGCTTTATCAGAGATGGTCTGCAACTGTTGCCCCTGTGATTCAGGTTACTGGCTAAGGCTCTTCCCACCCCATAGTGCCTTTTTTAGGGAAGGCTCAAAGGACAAAACCACCACCGTAACCGGTACAAGTATAAAAAATCTGAAGGTAATGCTACTCAATGCTAGAAGTCTAAACCTCAAAATGCACTCTCTCAAGGCACTCCTAAAAATGGAAAACATCGATATCTATGCAGTAACTGAGACCTGGTTCAAAGCACAAGAGAGCACCCCTGCAATACCAGGCTGCAACTCTTACCACACTTTTCGGCCGCCACCAAAACAAGACTGAAACACTAAAGGTGGAGGAGTGTCCATATTCACCAAGGATATTCACACTTCCAGGCTAGTTGCCCAACACAATGCATTCGAAATTCTCCAGGTGGAACTAACACTAGGTAAGACTGCAATCAAATTGTAGCTTGCTACAGATCCCCCACCATGCCCCAAGATTCTCACTACACCTTTCTAAACATACTGGAAAATATTAAGATACAAACAAACACCCTAATACTGGGTGATCTCAACTACCCTGCCATTAACTGGGAAAATTATTTGTGTACCAACACCTTTGCCCAACAGTTTTTGGAATTCATAAATTCCAACACGCTGGATCAACAAATCCATAATCCCACCAGTGGCTCCAATATCCTGGACCTAGTCATTACAAACATGGGAAATTGATGCTCCACACCAGTGGTCATCCCCCTCATTGGTTAGGTCTGACCATAAGCTAATCACTTTTGACATCCACATCCCATTCCCATTCCCCAACATCTGGAAAAAAACTTCTCTGAAGCCAACTGCATGCTACTCAAGTCAGAAGTGACAAACTTCATGACACCCATGCAGACGGGAACTGAAAGTTCGACTGCCGAATCCTACACTAAAGCACTTTACGAGCACATCCACTCATGTCTGAATCATGCCATCCCAAATAGAACCAAGACGCTCTCCTCCAAAAAAAGGAAGCCAGTCTGGTGGTCCTCTGTCATAAACAAACTATACAACAGAAGGAAGAAGCTGTTGCAGAAAAGAGGAAAACCCCCGGATGCAAAAATCTCCCTTACCAGTCTCAGTAAGAAGCTGAGATCCCTCATAAAATCCTCCAAAGCTAGTTATGAAAATAAAATTGACAAAGATTCCAAAGACAACCACAAGGTATTCTATAGTTATGTCAAGAATCTAAATGGCAATGCTCAGATCTGCTCTGAGCTACAACAGAATGGCATTAAATATACTAATCCCAAGGATATTTCAAATATACTGGCAAATCAATTCAGTGCCAACTTCACCCCCTTCTCACCCCCTAAAGGGCCCATCTCAATACCAAAAGATTGCCAAATTCCAGTAATCACGGCCACACAGGTAAAATCCGCACTCTCCAAATCTAAGAATAGAGCATCCATGGGACCAGACGACATCCCAGGCTGTGTACTACATGAGCTACAAAATGAATTGGCACCTCACCTACGTGTCATGTTTAATCATAGCCATACCTCAGGCTTCATGCCCATTGAGTGGAGCACAGCTACAGTTATCCCACTACACAAGGGGGGATCCACCTTGAATACTGGGAACTGCCGTCCCATCAGTCTGATGAGCCTGATCTGCAAGGCCATGGAATGTATTATCATGGAACCTATAAGCAAAGACATTGGCAACATTCAAACTCTGGACCCCACCCAGTTTGGGTTCATGAAGGGCCGATCATGTCTCCTGGACCTGACTGACTTCTTCGAATCAGTCTCCAGAGCCGTGGACAAGGGTAAGGTGGTCCACACAGCCTATCTGGACCTCACCAAGGCCTTCAACACCATCCCCAATGCTGGAACCATAGATAAACTTACTAAGCTTGGCATAAATCCCTACGTCACTTGATGGGTTCCAACTGGCTTACTGATAGAACCCACAATGTAAAAGTAGTTGACTCCAAATCCAGCTCCAGACAAGTGTCACTGGAGTACCTCAGGGCTCAGTTCTGGGACCGCTCTTGTTTGGCATCTACTTCTCTAAAGTACAGGCCAACGCTAAGGGACTCTGGCTAGCCATTATTGAATCTCCAAATGATGTGGATATTCTACAAAAGGGCCTTATAGAAACAGATGCTTGGTGCCAGAGCCATGGGCTCAAGCTCAATGCCAAAAAGTGTATAGTTATCCCCTTTGTGAAAAACCATGTACCCATGAATTACCATATAGGTGGCAGTACACTAAACACCAAAAGTGTAATAAAAGACTTAGGAACACAGGTGGTCAGTGGTCTCACCTTTGATAACCACATCACCACAACAGTCAGGAAATCCTTCTATGTGGCACACCTCATCACTAAGGGCTTTTCATCCAGAAAAATGGAGGTCATTGTCCCACTGTACTCATCCCTCATTAGACCCATCATAGAGTACAATGCTCCATTTGGTATGTACCTCATAAGACATCTACAACAACTGGAATGGCCACAGAAACACCTCACTAAAGGAATCACAGGCATAAAGCAGATGCCCTATGCTGACCGACTAAAAAAACACCAGCTATACTCTGTCACATATCATCTACTCAGAGGCAATATCTGCTTAACATACAAGGCAATGTCAAACCCACATCTGTTGGACATGCTGCACTTAAAGAAATCTCAATCCATCAGAGCCACATGCTCCAGGGATCTAAACCTTGTCATCACAATGAAGAAAACATGCTGGAGGGATAGGTTCCTGACCCAGAGACTCCCCATACTCTGGAATAGACTGCCCATACATGTCAAGCAGAGCACCTCCTTGGCCCTCTTCAAAAGGAACCTTGATGACTGGATGGGAGATAGAAGATTTATCATGGGGATCACGTCAGTCACCCTGCTAGACAGGGGTCTATGGAAGTAAATACTGTGGGAAGAAATAGCCAGGAAATTGTTATGGCTATGCTTGTATAGGCCCCAGGGCTGATAGCCTAGTACCAACCTATGAACCTATGAACAACAGTTACTTGTTTAACAGATTTATTAACACAAATTTTAACACATTTCCTCTGTTATATCTGAAATAGCTCCATAAGTTGCATTTGCTAAAACTTTTATCAATTTTGTAACTTTCCATATTGCCGTAGTGGCACCATACCAGTGAAAGATTTTAGCTCCTGAAATAACACCATTTCCTATATCCAGCTGTTTTAAATCATTCCCTGTTTTGAAAAACTATTATGAACCTCATTTTTTTCTGTTGATTTTCTACCATGTCCTCTGGTAATGTGTGAGTAATTCTCATTACTGGACCTGCATTCTATATGTAACAGAATTCCTCCTCTTTCATCCCTTATTTAAAAGAAGTATTATAGCAATAATCCACGCCTGGGTGTGGGTAATGCTAAATTTACCCACGGTTGGCGTGGTTTGGTCCTGAGCGGCCGAGGGACCAAACAAAGCCAACCGTGGGTAAATTTAGCATTACCCACACCCAGAAGTGGGTTATTGCTATTATACCATGACATTATATAAGAAAAGAAACTGTTACTTTTCTTAAATAATGGCATAGTATAATGCCTGTTTACTGCCCTCCCGCCGATGTCTGGCATCCACGGCAGTGCTGACGTACTGCGCGCCTGCGCAGTACAGCAGAGCTGTGGGCAAAAGCAATGGAGAAAGCAAGATCTCCGTTGCTTTTTGTCTCGCTATATTAAATGAGTTTAACATAGCGAGACAGTTTTAAAATAAGCAGCGGACATCTCCGTTGCTTATTTTAAACTGTCTCGCTATGTTAAACTCATTTAACATAGCGAGACACTAAAAAGCAACGGAGATCTTGCTTTCTCCGCTTTAAACTGTTTGCTATGTTAAATGGGTTTAACATAGCGAGACAGCTTTAAAATAAGCAACGGAGATCTCCGTTGCTTATTTTAAACTGTCTCCATGTTAAACCCATTTAACATAGCGAGACAGTGTTTAAAAAAGTTATACTAATGGAAAAAGTCCGGCGACGGACCTTTTTCCATTAGTATAACTCGATTTACAACGGGCACGCTGACCAATCAGCGTGCACGTTTTGGGGGGGTCATGGTATAATATGTGTTAACTCCCATACTGTTTTTACTTTATACTCAAGCTTTTCACATGACAAGAGTTGGTGTAAAGTAACAATCCTGACTGTCCATTTCTTTAGAAAACAGAGTACTCTTCCTTCTATTTCCATCAACTGTAAATGTTCTTTTATGGCTGATTGTTTTACAACTCTATTTTTTATAAGATTCTTTAAACATAAAACCTGTATCTGTAACCTCTACAGGGACTGCATGTAATTGTATTTCCCCTCTGTAAGGAATGTGGCTACAAACTCAACAATTTGACTTGGTATGTGCCTTTGCAAACAAATTTTGCATGGCCAAAAATGTATTGAAATCAGGTATCCAATCATGATGTCCCTGTTCTCCTGATCTAGTTTATGTGAGCATCTCTCACCATTTTTTCTTTACAACTGTTTTTTTTTTTTTATTTCCTTTTGTATTTACATTTCTTTTTGGATTTCCTTGTCCTGTCCATATATTGCTATTATAAATCATATATATAATAGTATTAACATGCATATAAGTATTAACATGCACCCCCCAAGCTTGCATCTCCTTGTGTGAGGTTTATTTTTTTCCATTTTTGTAACTTTTTTCCGAATGGGTATATCAGCATTTAGAAACAATTTAAACAGACTGATACTTTCCTAAGACTAACAGGTTGTTACTGTAATGATACTGCTTTAACTTTTATTAACTTACACTGATTTCTATCAACCAACACGGTGTGCTGCTTTTGCTTGGATTTTTATTAGCTGAAAAATGCTATTTGTCTAAGTTTTTATTACGTTTTTTAATCACTCTGTACTTTACTACCTGTATGTATTGCTGTGTATTATTACCAGGATGGCAGTTACACCAGTCTGATTAATGATGTTTTTGCTGTACTAGATTGTTTACAAAAGTATAAGTCGGCTTGCTATAATATTGTACGTAAGACATTCTTTTGAAAATGTGACGTTATAGTCATTGTTTCCTACCAATATTAATCCTGTTTGCTATATGCATAAGCTGCCTTTGGCGACATACTCTACTTTTAATGTGGGGGGGGGGGCTGACCCTCTCTTGTTTTTTATTTTTATTTTTTATTTAGGATTTGTCATAGGTACTACCTTAAATGTTACTCCATTTCTAGATGTGGATGTGGACTTACATACCCAATATTTAGTTGCATTGTTTAGTTTTGCTTATATCGTTTGCATTACTGTAAATGTATTCACTGTATTTGTATTAGCTTTTACTTTACACTGTATCTATATTCACTTTACTCTATGTCTGTAGGTTCTTTCTGTGTTTATTCTGAATCTGTCCTGGCTTATTAAACCAGTAAAGTAATTTTTTTTTGTCTTTTTCTGTCCCCTTTAACTAATTTACATTGAGTTATGTGTACTAACAGTGTCTGCCATTACTTTATAAGGTCCCTGCTAGTTACCAAACCTGTGTTCTGTTAATTTATTGCTTTAATGCCTATTTTTTTTGCCGCAATCTGGGTGATTAGGAGGATTATCCCCATATTCTACTAGGCATAATTTGTCATTTTTATTATACTGTTGGTGTTTGTAATTACCCCTTGCCTTACTGAAGAAGGTGTGTTCTTCCTACTGTTTGTTACTTCCCTCCTTTTCCTGTTTACCCTGATTTCTGCAGGTTTTTGCATATATGCTCTTTTTTATTTATGGTTTACCTGTTTTAAAAACAGTGGATTAATTGTCTGTGGCTGTCTCCTGTTTTCATCATTCCATTGCAGAAATGTCTGCAGTAAATGAGACTGTTGTACCTGTAACAACTGTGACATTTTTGGGCTTAATTTTATCTTCACTCTTACTGGTACTCGTCTGTCACAAATCACTCCTGACACTCTTCTCCATCCACTCCATCCTGCCTGTACTCTCTTCTTCACCTCTCTTCCACACTCACCATTATTCTGAACTGTTGATCTCAAGTATTTAAACTCATCCACCTTCGCCACCTCTACTCCCTGCATCTTCACCATTCCTCTATCCTCCCTCTCATTCACACACACATATATTCTGTCTTAGTCCTGCTGACCTTCATTCCTCTTCTCTCTAGAGCATATCTTCACCTCTCCAGGGTCTCCTCCACCTGTTCCCTACTCTTACTACAGATCACAATGTTATCTGCAAACATCATAGTCCACGGGGACTCCTGTCTGATCTCGTCTGTCAACCTGTCCATCACCATTGCAAATAAGAAAGGGCACAGAGCTGAACCTTGATGCAATCCCACTTCCACCTTAATCACATCCATCACTCTCACCGCAGACCTCACCGCTGTCACACTACCCTCATACATATCCTGTACCACTCTTACATACTTCTCTGATGCTCCCGACTTCCTCATACAATACCACAACTCCTCTCTAGGCACCCTGTCATATGCTTTCTCTAAATTCACAAAGGCACAATGCAACTCCTTCTATCATTCTCTGTACTTCTCCATCAACACTCTCAAAGCAAACATCACATCTGTAGTGCTTTCTGGCATGAAACTATACTGCTGATCACTAATCATCACCTCCCTTCTTAACCTAGCTTCCACTACTCTTTTCCATAACTTCATGCTGTGACTGATCAATTTAATCCCTCTGTAGTTACTACAGCAGTGCACATCACCCTTATTCTTAAAAATCAGTACCAAAACACTTTTTCTCCATTTCTCAGTCATCCTCTCACTTTCCAAGATTTCCTTAAACAATCTAGTTAAAAACTCCACTGCCATTTCACCTAAACACCTCCATGCTTTCACAGGTATGTCATCTGGACCAACAGCCTTTTCGTTCTTCATCCTCTTCATAGCTATCTTTACTTCCTCCTTGCTAATCCACTGCACTCCATGATTCACTATCTGCACATCATCCAACCTTCTCTCCCACTCATTCTCTTCATTCATCATCCCCTCAAAGTACTCGTTCCATCTGCTCAACACACTCTCCTCGCTTGTGAGTACGTTTCCCTCATCATCCTTTATCACCCTTACCTGCTGCATATCTTTACTAGCTTGGTCCCTCTGTCTAGCCAATCGGTACAGGTCCTTTTCTCCCTCCTTAGTGTCCAACCTTTTATAAAACTCATCATATGCCTTATCCTTAGCCTTTGCCACCTCTCTCTTTGCCATGCACCTCATCTCCTTATACTCTTGTCTACTTTCTTCATCTCTCTGAAAATCCCACTTCTTCTTCGCCAACCTCTTTCTTTGTATACTCTCCTGTACTTCTTCATTCCACCACCAGGTCTCTTTGTCTTCCTTCCTCTTTCCAGATGTCACACCAAGCACCTTTCTAGTCATCTCTATTACTAGCTCTGCTGTAGTTACCTAGCTATTCGGTAATTCTTCACTGCCACCCAGTGCCTGTCTTAACTCTTCCTTGAACATCACCTCACAATTACCATTTTTTAATTTCCACCATTTGATCCTTGGTGCTGCCCTCACACTCATCCTCCTCTTTTTGATCACCACTGTCATCCTACAAATCACCATCCTATGCTGCCTAACTACACTTTCCCCTGCCACCACTTTACAGTCTCCAATCTCCTTCAGACTGGCCCTTCTACATAAGATATAATTCACCTGTGTGCATCTTCCTCCACTCTTGTTAAAATACGTATTCAACACAGTGATGTCCATCCTTTTCGCAAAATCCACTACCATCTGACCTTCTGCATTCCTTTGCTTAACACCATACCTACCCATCACTTCCTCATCCCCTCTGTTCCCTTCACCAACATGCCCATTGAAATCTGCTCCAATCACCAGTCTCTCACCCATGAGTACAGTCATCACCATTTCATCCAACTCACTCCAAAACTTTTCTTTCTAATCCATCACACTCCCAACTTGTGGAGCATATGCACTAACAACATTCATCATTACACCATCAATTTCCAGCTTCATAAACATTACTCTGTCTGAAACTCTTTTCAACTCTAAAACACTCTTAGCATACTGTTCCTTCAGGATAATGCCGACACCATTTCTCCTCCCATCCACACCATGATAAAACAATTTGAACCCACCTCCGATGCACCTAGCCTTGCTCCCCTTCCATCTGGTCTCTTGCACACACAATATACCAACCTTCCTTCGGTCCATCATGTCAGCTAGCTCTCTCCCTATACCAGTCATACAGCCAACATTCAAAGTTCCGACCCTCACTATCACAGTCCTAGCCTTTACCTGCCTTCGATCATGCCTTCCGCCTCTTCTCCTCCTTCAGCCTATGGTAGCCCAATTTCCACCAGCACCCTGTTGGCCAACAGTACTGGTGGCAGTCGTTGTAAACCCGGGCCTTGACTGATCCGGTATGTATCTGTGTACTTTTGCCTGCATGTATGATTTGGCAAAATTTTATGCTATTATTGCTTTGGGGAAAACTACTTATATCTATCACAGATTTCTTAATCTCAGAAGTTGAGAGGTATAAAATCTATTTATTGCTACTTTGTCAAGGCACATTAATGATAAGGGATTTAATATTATCAAAAACAAGCTTTTTTGTTTTGTCTGCTCATAACATTAGTTAATTCAGCATAATCATTAATTACTGGTATAATACCATGTATATATAAGACAGCACTGTTTTTCAAGGAGTTTTTAAACAGTTTTCTTCCATTTCCAGTGACCATTGAGGCCTGCTTACTGTTAACATATTCTTTTCCAAATGCGACAGCCATACCTCTCAACTGCCCAGATTTTCACAGACTGACCAGATTTTTGACTCATATTTTTGGTCTGTTCCTCATAAAACTTGTGTTTTTTTTGGGGGGAAAGCACTGAGGATTGAAGCCATTAAATAATGACAGACATTTGAGTTTCAGACTTTGTATTCATCAAAATGCATGCTAATACAAATTATGTTATCCTAGCAACTTTGCAAGTTTACCTCCCATAATTTTAGCCTTTGCCTAGATTTTTTTGTGCTAAGAGATTGTGAGGTATGATTACAGTCCTTTGACCACTTGTTCCTATGGGATGACAGCCAAGTGAGCCAGGAGTAGGAGCCTACATCATGCTTATCTACTTTAGCACTATAACCCATCCAAGGGATTGGCTTGCATTATGCATTCATGATGTACATATAAATCTTAGTGAATAAATAATCAAATGTTACTTTCCTACTTATAAGTGTTTGTTTTTCTTGCCTGTTTATAACATAAGTAAACGATGTGCAGAATTATATTATTTTTGGGGTCAACATTACTAGAACGATTCTCTTCTGTTTATGAAAGTTATTTTAGATGGATATTGGAGGTTATACTGCTGTGTTTAAGGAGTAGCACCCACCTGACTTTATGTATCCTTGTCTTTTTTGTAAATATTGTAGCCATATACACCAAGTTCAGTTTTCTATTTGTGGCTTTAATAATGTTTCTGAAACTTCTAAAATATAAGGTTTTATTTGATGTCCCCAAGTTTGGAATTTGGCAATTTGCAAAGGGTGTGTACATGTGCATGCAACATTTTGTGTCTTTTGAGTGCTTTAGGATTTATATAGGGTCTATCTTGTTGAGGGTTTTTTTAGTGGATGATTCCCAGTTTTCTTCGGTGTCTTTTGCACATAGCTGGAATATTTATGTATATGTGTATTATAGGAGAAATGTTTGAATAAGGTTCACTTTTTATTTGATTTGATGGTGGTATGAGTGAAGTTCTTTCTTTTTTTAGACTATAAATGTAGTTGAGGATGAGCTTGCTGGAGTAGCCTAATGGCCCTAGTGCCTTACTAGCATAGCCAAGTTCTACTCTTATTTCCACGATCAGCACCTATTGGCCCTGTCTAAGTGGGACACAGGTGGAACCCCCAGGATTAATTTATGGATACCCATCTAATCGTCCAGACTGCTTTTGAAGAGGGCCAATGAGGTGATCTGTTTGACATGAATGGTTAGAAGAGGAGCAAAGCAGACCAATCCATGCACTTGCCCATAAAATAAACAAATCAAAGCAACCATGCACCATGGTAGTCTGTAGAAAGGACAAAGGTCTGATTCAAGGTGAATCACTCCTTGTTCTACAGGTCATTGATGGTTTCAATGGCTTTAAGTGGAGGTAAAAACAGCTTGTAAGATACTTATGGATCTATACTGTGGTAAAACAATGTAAACTCTGCTCAGAAAACTGTGGTCATTTAAAGAGAGGAGGGGAGAAGAGCAAAATGTTTTAGCTAACTGAATTTTGTCACTACTAACACAGTAGTATAACTTATAATAATGGCACCTTTACTTAGGATCATGAAAAAGCTGTTCTTTAAAAAATATGCAATTATCGCTTTCTAAAAGCATTATCAGGTTTGATCATTTAAACTATGTACATCAGTCCAAAACTGGAATTTTAACAAAATAATGCACACATTTCATTAATTATTGGCTTGTCTCTTATACTTGTTTTAACAAAAATTTAGTTTAGTAATATATTGAATTCTATACCACAAAAAAAGCAGACTGCACTCATACAAAGCATTAAATTCCAACAAAATTGTTTAAAATCATCAAAACTATTAACAAGCAATAACAAATCAATAAATAAAATAATAATAAAAAGTAATGAAACAAATAGTGGAGTGTTTTACAGTGGGTGGCTTACTAATGCAGAAAAAATCACCAGTGTTCATTCCTTATGTAGAGATATAAGGGACTCCTGAACTTAAACCTCTGGTAAATCTTCTAGAATTTAAAAATCGAGACTGGGATTATTGCAGTCCCTATATATTTTTTATTATGTCAAAAAAGAAAAAAGAAAAACATTATACAGGTCAGGAATCGATTTCCCAATGGCCTATATAACGAATCAGAAACTGCTGAAACACTGTCCTATTTTAATTTCTCCAAATCTTTTGGGTTTCTAATACCATGACAGGGATGGATCCCATTCCTAAGTCAAAGTATGATTAAAGTTCATGAAATTATTACTGATTCAGTCTTTGATGTCAGCCAGAAGTGCTCTTCTCAGTACCTGCAATGTGCCCAGTAATGACTCATTCTGCAATTCTTACTGAGTTACATGTATCAGTAACATATCTAAATATGATTGTAGATTCTTTTTTATAAGACCCCATTGTTCCTACTACTGTTAGAATTGTCTGGGTATCTTTCCTCCATATTGCTCTCATTTTTCCCTGCAAATCCTAATATTTTATGACTTTGTGTCTCTCTGTACGCAAGACACTGTAGTCACTGGGTGAAGTAATTTCAGTGATTGATGCTACTTTTGTCTTCTTTTCATGGACCACTATATCTGGTCTTCTCACATCTGTCTTTTGAACTGTTGGTAATGGGTGATCCCATTTGATATAGACTTCATCATTTTCTCAGATGCTTTGTGGCTTATGTTTCCAGTGTTTTTCAGTTACGTCTGTATTATAATGCTTGCACAATCTCCAGCGCAACAGTCTTGCCACATTATTATGCCTTTCAGTATGCAGTCCTTCTGTCATTAGCATGTCACAATCAGCAACATGGTGTGCAACTGTTTCCAATTCTGTTTTGCAAAACCTACATTTGTCTGTTTCTCCCACATGTTCAATGGACTTTGTAAACCAACATGTAAATATTCCACTATCTTGGGCTGCTAATTTTAACCAATCATCTTTTGGTTTTAATTCGCTTTTCCTTAACCATTCCTGCATTTAATCCTGATCAACATGAGGTTGTTCCAAGAGTTTTCTATACTTGCAACTATATTTATGCATTTTCCATATTTCTTGCCTTCTCATCTGATCCTTCACCTTATATTTTTTCTTTTTTTTTTTTTGGCACATTCAGTTGTTGCCTGATTTTTATCTACTTCTTGTTTGAGTTAATTTCCTGCTTGACACCAATATGCTTCTGTTAGAATAAGAAGGGCAGACATCTTAAATTTAGTCTCCTCATTTTCAAAACTTCCACTATGTTTGGTTCTTGTGAGGTCACCAGATATGTATGCAGTCCCACCCACGATTGCAGATCTATACATGTAATCAATTTCAAGGAGGTCCATATCTCCCTCAGAATGGGGAATATTTAATCTTGGTATGCACTGATTTTATAAATTATTTGATGAGCATGAAGCATCCTTCTTGCTTTCCTGTCTAATCTATCCGATACATTTTGGGGCCAGTCAATCACTCCAAAACTGTAAGTTTTGACAGGAAGAGAAAACTGGTTTATAGCCTGAACTTTGCTCCTTGGTAAAATGCTATTTTCAGGATTAATGTAAGTCTTCTAAGATATTCCTTACTTAGTTGTATTCACATTTGTTCATGTTTTATTTTTGATCCTTCATCAATTCCCATGTATTTATACATTCCCTCTTGCTCAAGTTCTTTTATATCACATTCTTTTCCTAAACTTATGTTTCCTTGGTGCTGCAGCTTTCCTGCTTTAAAGGTTGCTTTTACACATTTATCAAGACCAAATGATATTCTTATATCATCTGAAAATTTTTGACTACTTGCAGTTGTGCTTTCAATTCCTCATCTAATGAGCTATACAGTTTTAAATCACTGACAAAGTGAAGATGACAAGTCTTTATACTTTTTTGCTTTCTGGAGGCCAAATTATTGCCATGACCTAATCTGTTAAGCAGACAGCTTGATGTGTTTAGGGCAATGCAAAAGAGCAGTGATGGCAGAGTCACCCTGGAATATCCCCCTTTGGATTTTTATCCCTAGAATAATAATATTTCCTTTATCGTGGCTTAACTACAAAGGGGTCTGCCACTGTTTCATGGTTGCTGTGATGTAGTTTACCAGTATAGGGTGTATCTTATACATTCTAAACACTCTTTTATCCATGAATGTGGATACAGTCAAATGTTTTCTTGTAGTCTATCCTTGCCATACTTAGATTCTTCCCCTTTATAGAGTTCTCCAATATGACTTTATTTAACAACACATGATCCTTTGTTCCATATGACTTTCTTTTATTACGCTTTTATTCTATTGCCATAATTGAGTTTTCTTCTAAATGACTATAAACTCTATCGACATCAATTCCAGTGTACAGTTTATACATTGTTGGAAGACAAGTTATTGGTCTATAGTTTATAGGGTAGCTTGCAGGTTCACTCTTAAGTAGGAGCATTGCTTTTCCTGTTGTTAGCCAGGCTGGTGCCTGTTCAGATTGTGCATATAAATAGTGCTTTCACATGGCAAAACCTTCATGTAAAGATGTTAATACTTTTAGCCAGAAGTTAAGTACTGCATCTGGGCCTGGGGTTTTCCAGTTACAGGATTTTCTTAACTTTGTTTCAGTCTCTTTGGCCGTTATTTCATCCCATTTCATATCCTGTACATTTGAACTTATTCTTTCTCTTACCTTTTCTATCCATTTAGCATCTTTGTTATGCTCCACAGTATCTTCATAAATATTTCTCCAAAATGTATCTATTTCTTCCATTTTTGGTGGTATTTCAATTCCTTTTACCTTGTTTCCCAATTCTCTATAAAACCTTTTTGGGTCATCAATAAATTGCTTATTTTGTACTTTTCCTTCATATTTATCTGTGCATTATTTTTCTGCCTTTGCTGATATTTTTAGTTTATTATTTGTGATAGTGCATGACAAATCCTGATCCATTATAATACTGCACATTGCTTTTATCATGTCTATCTTTCTGAGCATTTTTGTTGATCTGTTCCCTCTTCTATACTCTTCTAACAGTGATACTTCTTCTCTTAATTGCTTTATAGTTTTCTCCATTTGATACTTCCATGATGGCATTCAATTTCTCCCTGTCCTTTCCCTTACTACCCGGTGTTCTTGTGGTAAGACTTTATCTGTTATTAATTTGGTTGCACAGTAATGTATCCTATTTACTTCTGTTATATTGTATGAATCTCTACTGACAGTCCTAATTACCGTGTTCATTTGTTTTATCAAAATTCTAACTTTTTGTGTTTTATTGACCTTCTGTAGTCTGTTTCTTTCATTGATTTTAATATGTCTATCCATCTCTATTAAATCGAGTATTTTTTCTCTTGGATCATTTTCCTCTAAACTGAAGGCACATTCTTTGTTCTCCATTTCCTGTGGGCATTGTATAAAAGTTCCAGAGCTACTTCTTGTGTCACATTCTCTTCAGTTTCACCCTGTGCCATCCGTTGCTCTTTCCTAAGGGAACTGACTGGCCTATCACTCAAAAAATTGACTGTGTTAGAGCTGCCACAGTTTCCTCTTCTTTCCCTTGCTGTATAGCTCCAACTTAGCCTTTTTACTGGTTTCCTGTGGGAGGCTCCAAAGTGTCTTCATATGTCAATTGATTAGATGCTACCTGCTCTACTGGTTTCTCCTCAAATTTGGTGTCCATTACTCTATCCTGTTGTGTTATCTGAATCAAATTTTCTACACTAAATCCTGGACTTTGCACGTATTCTACAACCTCAGTTTCTATTTCTTTAACTTCTCCTTTACTAATCCTATTTTTTACTTTTCCTCTTTTTCTTTTTTCTTTTTTGCATTGTAAAATTTTCTATATCTGGATGTCTTTGTATTTCTCATTAAATATCTTTGGTGCTGCCCTTTTTGCATTGATTAGTTTTGCTTTCTCCTTTGCATACATATTGCACCATATTAAATCTCTTTTTCTTTCCAACATCCATATTTCTCCTTCAGATGTCTCATGCTCCTCTCATTTCTCCTTACTTTGGGGACTAATTATTCCATCATGCTTTGATATGACCTGTGTTGTCTACACTGAATCCTTCACTTTGCAAATATTCTATAACTTCAGCTTCTATTTTTTCAACTTCTACTTGACTAATCTTCTGTTCTACATTCTCTCTTTGTGATATTATTTTTTTTAATTGTGAAATTTTCCATATTTGGATGATTTTGCCTATATTTCACTTCGAATATCTTTTGGACTGCTTTTTTATGTTGATTAATATGGATTTCGCCTTTGCATAAATATTGCACCATATCAGATCTCTCTCTCTCTCTTTCCCATGTCCATATTTCTTTTTTATACCCTTCAAACATCTCTAAAGTTTGTTCTTTAAATCTTCACACTTCCTCAGTCACTTTTTTTTTCCAAACAGTACACGGTTTCTTAGTCTATATAGGGTTTTTCATGGATCTGTTCTATTAATGAACACAACTTTTTATTTGAAGCTTCTGACAGTTTTTCTTGTTGAAGTATTTTTCTTTCCTCTAATTTCTCCCTTAATCTTTTCATATATCTTTTGTCTAGAAATTCTAGGCTTCTTGCATAATGGTAACAATACATAATTTCTTTCTTATCCTCAATAGCCCTCTCTATTGCCTATATGGCTCTTTTTTGATCTATCAGTTTTTGTGATTTTTATGGGCTGCTACTTCCTTCTACAACAGGGGGCCATCCTCCCCTTGGGCCTGGCCTAGCCCCAGTGTAGGAATATGTCCGTGTCTTGAGGATTCTACACTGTCATGTTTTCCAATCCTGGTACCGGTGTGCCTACCAGGATTGGGCACTTTTTTTATCCTGGGACTTGTGCACCCAGCTATCTTCTTTATTTTTTAACCTATTATGTCCATGATATATGCTATATAAAAGACAGTCTATATATCAGTGTCGTCTCAGTGAGATTTTGTGAAGAACAGGATCCACCTCATGAAGGTACTCACCAAGACTTGAGGATGAATTCAATTCCACCAATACTTCTCTCTTTTTGCTGATTTCATCCTCTCTCCATTCAGACCCCTACTGTATTGCCTTCCTGTATATTATTTAATTGTCAAGTAATTAATGCCTCAGACAGTACCTCAAAAGCAAATAAAAATAATAAGAGACACCACTGCTGGGTACCCCTTGAAAGCCTGATACATTAAGAGGTACAATTTGTACATATTCTAGCCATAAGGGAGCTATGCAACAATTTACATTTGCTCATATATCCAGATGGGAGATTCATCTTGTCTATTGCATTCCAAAAATATTTTCATTTAGTTGGATCAAAGGCATTTCTAAAGTGCAATACTATTGCTGCCCTGCCTAAGCTTACCATCTAGTTGTGATTCACTCTTTATATTGATAGACACAAAAATCTAATCTCCCTTATTATGACTTTAATAAAGCCTCATTGTCTGTTTTTAGTAAATAAATTAATTTCTGAATTCCTATAACCATGATTTTTGCACAGAGTTTACTATACAGTGAAAGTAATGAAAATGGTTTGCAACTTACAGGGTCTTTAACTTCCTTCCTGGTTTTGGTAGTAACATTATATCATCAAGGCAAGGCAGGTAGTACACCAGGCCTCTGCTTCTAGCAGTAGTACAGAATCAGACTGCCTGACCATGGTCCCTTACCAGATTTAAGTGATACAACAAAATTCAGACATGCTATTGCTTTTTACCTCAGTCTTTTTAATTCCTCCTTTAATCTGTTAGGTGAAAAATCCATAAGAACGTATCAGCTATCATCCTCAATCACTTCTAAGGCAGTTGTGCAAAGTTTCTCTTGAACGTGATACAGCTGATCTCTGCATGGCCTGTATTGTACTATTGTCTTCTTTCTTTCATGTCACGATTGAAACTTCCTTTCATCTAGGTAATATCATAACAGTTAATATCCTAAGATCTTTGGTGATTTAAGCCCCTTAATGAAACAAAACATTTCTAGTGTTCCCATTCATCCTGCCATTGGTGAAATTACATGCCTATACAGTTTATGATATTCATAGCAAATTATCACTGCAGATACCTAAATTATACCCTTTTTCCATGTCAAGTAACTCTAATCTCCATTTCCTAAATTTTCCCATCCCTTAATATTATTATATTTCTTCAATAGTGAAATAAACACTCACATTGAGTTTAAAAGCCTCCCTGTACACTCTGCTAATTGAACCAATGGACTATTACTTATGTCTTAGTCTGCTTGTTGTGTACAGAGGACATAAGAATAGCAGGCTCAGTTTTCATGTAATCCTTGCATATCTTTGATTTCTAAGCATACCACTTTGTGATCTGACAATGTACAGCTGTTGTGGACAGTATTTACAAGTCTTCTACCTGTTAATAAAAAAATCAGTTTGACTTACTATTCTCTCCCTCATCCCAAAATAGTTATAATCATTTATTGTAGTAAACATGGTTCTACAAATGCTTACTAAGCCCATTTCCTTTTGTTACTGGAGAAAACAATGCATATCTTAATGCATTTAGACCTTACCCTCTGATATTCTGTTTACTACCAGATCCTGTACCACATTAACGTCTCTCTCTGAATTGACCATTTTATCTTTCTTTTCCATTTACTGCCCCTTTAAATAATTCATGCAGGCAACCTGGTCCATCCACCGGTGATCCATAAACAATTCCCAATAACAGGTATCTATTACTGGTTTTAACTTTCAAACATATAATACTTCCCTTTGCATCTTTCCACATCTTATTTAATAAAAACAAAATGAAAACTCCAGCAAAGCTAGAACTTCCACTGAGTGATTGCCCAAACCTCTTGTATCAGAGGCAATTGGGATATATGCAAATGATCCTTAAAAACATCAGGTGTTTCAGCTAATTGGCAATTCTGAATGTCCATGACTTGTTTTGTCATTTTGCTGGACAATTGCAGGCCAATAAAGCCAAACCCCACTAGCTGTGGATATGCATATTTAGGCCTTGTTATGACCTCATCAGCACAGCACAAGCAGAGTGTTTGACTAAGCATTAGAAACACAGGGCTGTTACAACCAGCTGATGTCCATTATCATTAGGGTCACTGCAAAAATATCCCAAACAACAAACTAAAACAATAAGGAAGAAGGTCGCTGAAAAACCAATCAGTAAAAACAAAATGAAAACTCCAGCAAAGCTAGAACTTCCACTGAGTGACCTCCCAAACCTCTTGTATCAGAGGCACATGGGGTATATGCAAATGATCCTTATGCACATCAGGTGTTTAGCTAATTGGCAATTCTGAATGTCAGCAAAGAGGTGCCACTTATTAGCTCCTGGACTCTTCTTTTTCTTATCCCGGTTGTCAAAGCCTATCATTTAATAATGAGCTGTCTTGGCCTACTGGGAAATGTAATTCACAGATTTATCCAGTGAACCCTTTCTGTCATCTGTGCTGCTAGACAGCCTATAATGACATGTAATGCATTACTAACAACATTTACTGGGTCTTAACCATTTCCCTTTCCTTGCAGAAAACTGTATGTTATATTTAGGGAAGTGATTTTCTATAATGTTTAATTTACTTTCCATCCTAATTGTTAAAAAAACAAAACTCAAAAAATCTTCTTGCTTTGGTGAGTTAGTACACCTCCTTGCATTTGGCCCTCACTGGACTATTTCTTGAGTCTTTCTTCAATAGCAAACAATTTTTATCATGGTTTGTTGAGGTTGTTTCTATTAAGTGAAGATTTTTGACCACCATGGGTAATGTACTGAATACTGACTTATTGCTAGTATGGATTACTTTAATGTCTTCTGCTGAGATCTCTGGGTTGTCTACAAACTACTTCTCATAGGTATCCCATCTGCTCCTCAAATCCGGATATATTATAAAGTAAAGAACATGTTACAAATGTATGGGCTAGGCTTGTAAAGGCTCCAGGGCCATTAGCCTAGTACACACCTATGAGCCTATAAACCTATGGGAAGATATCATGATTAAAGGGAGTACCAGTTCATTCACAGAAATTTGTTTGAAGTAATAGGCCTAGGGATGGGAGAGTATATTCGGACTTATGAAATGCTGCTCATTATTGAAGAGCACCATTTCTTCCTAGGTGTACTAGCCATGCATACGATTTATTTCTTACACTGTTATGAATATATTGTAATTTCCTGTCAGTGCTGAGCTGATTGCAGACAGCTAAAGCAAATGATCATGTAAAGATCAGATGTACTTTAATTTTTTCCATGTATGTGTGTGGGGGGAAATCCATAGATGTTTATGCTATGACTGCAAGTGACAAATCCTGTTTATGCATGTGAGTCACAAGGTATTGACCTATATCCCTTACCTTCTGCTACCTGACTTGTATTGTTTTTGTATTGGTCACAGTCAGGAATATACTTGCAAGATCCTCTGCATGTGACCATGAGCAGTCTTTCTTTGCTCTCATTCTAAATAATACCATATGTGCTCCCTGCCATTCTCATGACTTCAGCACATGCACACAGCTTAAACATCAGATTTTACATATGAGATTTTAGCACTTAAATATATTGTCTTGGCATTTACAACTTTAACATTTTTTGATTTGTATGTGTATCATGTGCTCTTCAGAGCTTGCTGTTTGATATCTAAATTCCCTTTCTCATCTTCTACTAGCCTCCTTTTCTTCTAGAGTTTTGTTTATGGTGTTTATGTTTCTACTGCTTAGATTGCATTATGTATTTTCTCAATATCCTTATTTGCAGAAAGTGAACTGGCTTTAAGGATAACTCTACAAATAGAATACAGTCAATGTATACACTCTGAGACATTAATTCTAATCATATGATAATTTTGCTTTACGTTCATAATGTTAAGTTGAACAATAATTAGGCTGAAGCCTGTTGTCCAAGTAGATATAAGACCATGCCTATTAGAATTCTAAAAAGCATAATCTAGTATACTGTAAGATTTTGACAATTAGATGGCTCCCTATTAAAATGCTAACACTCTAAACCCCAAGTGCTGCTAATCCAAAAATAAAAGATCTAAACTGCAGGGGAAGAGTGAATCTTGAACATCACTCCTCTTCTTTAAACTTATTTTTTCAGGGAGGCAAGCCACTTGACCCCTGGAATTATATATATATGTACCAACTCCCAGACTGCCATAGCTCAGAAAAAAGGGAATATTCCAGGAAATGGCTATGTTGGACTAGGTATATATAAGTCCATTTTTGGACCATTCATTCCCCGTGGTTTTGGACTCACTCCAGTGGGTTCCAGTATTTCAAATGGATGCCCATTTGGGCATGTATAACTGGTCAAGTTTCTAACTATGCAGTCTTATAAAAAGAGATACTGCAGTATATGTCTGTGCTGCTTTTCTTCCTTTTAAGAAGGGAACATCACTTTCTTTTCCTTTAAAATCAGAACTGTTTGACATACTCTAATAAAGTCACCTATAAAGGTAGGGGGCCTATACTTTACACATTGTTTCTATCATTTTTGTTGTATTTCACCTTATGAGATTTAGTTATGTATACTCTGTAATGTTGTATGATACAATTGTGACTTCTCTGAGTTTCTGCTGTTAGGCTCCACTAATTTATCCTTTACTTTCAATGTATCTCCCTCTCTGGATCCTCTTATTAGCTAGTCACATAACTCAGTTTTATTTAGACTTATGTTCTTACCTTTTTGAAAAGAAAAAACAATTACATGAGGGTGTATGTCTATGATTAATCTCACACACACGCATGCACACACACACACACACACATGCACGCACACACGCACGCACGCACACACACACACACACACACACACACACACACAAAACAAAAAAAGTCTATGAAACCCAAATGATTGCATAAGAGTGACTGAAACTCAAACCTGTGGGTGAGAACACTGCAATACTGAGATCAGACAGCAGCAGCAGGGAAAGGGCAAATTCCGACTCCCTACTGTAATGCTATGTCCAAAGAAATTCCAGCAGTTTGCTGTCATATGACTATTTAATTGCTAAGACAGATGGTTAGAAAGGTGCTTGGTGTGACATCTGGAAAGAGGAAGGAGGACAAGGAGACCTGGTGGTGGAATGAAGAAGTACAGAAGAGTATACAGAGAAAGAGGTTGGCGAAGAAGAAGTGGGATTGTCAGAGAGATGAAAGTAGACAAGAGTATAAGGAGATGAGGTGCATGGCAAAGAGAGAGGTGGTGAAGGCTAAGGATAAGGCGTATGAAGAGTTGTATAAAAGGTTGGACACTAAGGAGGGAGAAAAGGACCTGTACTGATTGGCTAGAAAGAGGGACCCAGCTAGTAAAGATGTACAGCAGGTAAGGGTGATAAAGGATAATGAGGGAAACGTACTCACAAGTGAGGAGAGTGTGTTGAGCAGATGGAAAGAGTACTTTGAGGGGCTGATGAATGAAGAGAATGAGAGGGAGAGAAGGTTGGATGATGTGTGGATAGTGAATCATGAAGTGTAGTGGATTAGCAAGGAGGAAGTAAGGATAGCTATGAAGAGGATGAAGAACGGAAAGGCTGTTGGTCCAGATGAAATACCTGTGGAAGCATGGAGGTGTTTAGGTGAAATGGCAGTGGAGTTTTTAACTAGATTATTTAATGAAATCTTGGAAAGTGAGAGGATGCCTGAGGAATGCAGAGAAAGGGTTTTGGTACGATTTTTAAGAATAAGGGTGATGTGCAGAGCTGTAGTAACTACAGAGGGATTAAATTGATCAGTCACAGCATGAAGTTATGGGAAAGAGTAATGGAAGCTAGGTTAAGAAGGGAGGTGATGATTAGTGATCAGCAGTATGGTTTCATGTCAGGAAAGAGCACTACAGATGCGATATTTGCTTTGAGAGTGCTGATGGAGAAGTACAAAGAATGTCAGAAGGAGCTGCATTGTGTCTTTGTGGATTTAGAGAAAGCATATGACATGGTGCTTAGAGAGGAGTTGTGGTATTGTATGAAGAAGTCAGGAGTGTCAGAGAAGTTTGTAAGAGTGGTACAGGATATGTACGAGGGTAGTGTGGCAGCAGTGAGGTCTGCGGTGGGAGTGACAGATGCATTTAAGGTGGAGGTGGGATTACAACAAGGTTCAGCTCTGAGCCCTTTCTTATTTGTAATGGTGATGAACAGGTTGACAGATGAGATCAGACAGGAGTCCCCGTGGACTATGATGTTTGCAGATGACATTGTGATCTGTAGTGAGAGAAGGGAACAGGTGGAGGAGACCCTGGAGAGGTGGAGATATGCTCTAGAGAGAAGAGGAATGAAGGTCAGCAGGACTAAGACAGAATATATGTGTGTGAATAAGAGGGAGGATAGAGGAATGGTGAGGTTGCAGGCCGTAGAGGTGGCGAAGGTGGATGAGTTTAAATATTTGGGATCAACAGTTCAGAGTAATGGTGAGTGTGGAAGAGAGGTGAAGAAGAGAGTATAGGCAGGATGGAGTGGGTGGAGAAGAGTGTCAGGAGTGATTTGTGACAGACGAGTACCAGTAAGAGTGAAAGGGAAGGTCTACAAGAGGGTAGTGAGACCAGCTATGTTATATGGGTTGGAGACAGTGGCATTGACAAAAAGGCAGGAGTCAGAGCTTGACGTAGCAGAGTTGAAGATGTTAAGATTTGCACTGGGTGTGATAAGGATGGACAGGATTAGGAATAAGTATATTAGAGGGTCAGCCCAGGTTGGAAGGTTTGGAGACAAAGCCACAGAGGCAAGATTACGTTGGTTTGGATATGTGCTGAGGAGGGATGCAGAGTATATTGGGAAAAAGATGCTAAGGATGAAGCTGCCAGGTAACAGGAAAAGAGGAAGGCCTAAGATAAGGTTTATGGATGTGGTGAGAGAGGACATGCAGGTGGTTGGTGTGACAGAGCAAGATGCAGAGGACAGGAAGAAATGGAAACAGTTGATCTGCTGTGGCAACCCCTGATGAGAGCAGCCGAAAGAAGAAGAAGATGACTATTCAATTGCTTATCCCAGCATTCATTCCTTTTAACAATTTAAGAAACTCAATGTAGATGACACCAACACACACACATACACACACACAATATATATATATATATATATATATATATATATATACATATATAGATTATAGATATATATATATATATATATATATATATATATATATATATATATATATATATATATATATATATATATATATATATATATATATATATATATATATATATATATATATATATATATATATATATATGTATATATATTCATACATATACACATATAGATAGATAGCTAGATTAAGGGTTACAGATATACCAGATAAGAGGGGAGTGGCAATATCATAGTGGCAAATATACTAGTGTTCTAACTCAGAAAATTCATAAAGCATAATGGAGGATGGCCCCTTTAAGAATACTGAACTAAACGAGACCCATAAACATAAAACGAGATTAGAGTTAATGTGGGGCAGCTGCACTCAGATATGTTCATAGGTTCACAGGTAGGTACTAGGCTATTGGCCCAAGGGCCTAAGTAAGCCTAGCCAACAAGATTCCCTGGCTTACGCAACCCAAGAAAGTTATTTTCCTGTGCCCCCATCGAGCACAGCCACAGAATTGATCGCCGGGGTGTATTTCCTATTTCCCATCCACTTATCAAGATTTTTCTTGAACAGTGCAAATTAGGAACTATCCTTGACATAGATGGGTAGCTTGTTCCAGAGTATGGGAAGTCTCTGGGACAGGAATCTATCCCTCCAGCATGTCCTGTTTATTGTGGTGACAAGGTTTAGGTCCCTAGGGTGTGTAGCTCAGAGGGATTGGGATTTCTTTAGGTGCAGCATGACCAACAGCTCTGGGTTTGCCATAGCTTTATATGTTAGGCAGAGATCACCTCAGAGTAGACAATATGCTATGGAGTAAAGCTGGAGTTTTTTGAGACGGTCAGTGTAGGGCATCTGTTTGAGACCAGTAATACTCTTTGTGAGGTACATCTGTGGCCTTTCCGGCTGCTGCAGATGTCTTGTGAGGTACATTCCAAAAGGGGCATTGTACTCTATAATGGGTCTAATGAGTGTCGAGTACAGGGGAACAATGACCTCTTTTTTCCTGGATGAGAACCCTTTTGTGATGAGGTGTGCCATGTAGAAGGATTTCCTGACTACTGCCGTGATGTGATTATCAAAGGAGAGACAACTGTCCACCTGGGTCCCAAGGTCTCTTATCACAGATTCAGCATTATGTAGACTGCCGCCTATGTGGTAGTTCATGGGTACAGAGTTTTAGCCAAAGGGGATGACAATGGACTTTTTTGCATTGAGCTTGAGGCCATGGCTCTGAAACTAAGCATCTGTCTCAGTGAGACCCTTCTGTAGGATGTCCACATCATTTGGGGACTCGACTATGGTTCCTAGTTTGCAGTCATCAGGAAACTTCGTTAGCCAAAGGCCTTCTTTGTTAGCCTGTACTTCAAAGAAGTAGATACCAAACAGGAGAGGTCCCAGGACTGAACCCTGTGGTACTCCACTTGTCACTGGTTTGAAGTCAGATTTGGAGTCTGCAACTTTTACAGTGTGGGTTCTGTCAGTGAGCCAGTTGGCAACCCATCTTATGATGTAAGGATTTATACATAGTTTAGTGAGTTTATCTATAATTCCAGAGTGGGGAATGGTGTCAAAAGCCTTGACGAGGTCAAGATAGGCTGTGTGAACCACCTTACCCTCGTCTACAGCTTTGGTGACTGCCTCAAAGAAGTCAATCAGGTTCAGGAGGCATGATCTGCCTTTCACAAACCCGAACTGGGTGGGGTCCAGAGTTTGGATGTTACCAATGTCTTTGTTTTTGAGTTCCATGATGATACATTCCATGGCCTTACAGACCGGGCTCATCAGGCTAATAGAGCAAAAGTTCCCGGGATCAGTGGTGGCTCGCCCATTGTGGAGTGGGATAACTGTTGCTGTGTGCCATTCAGTGTGCACAAAGCCTGATGTGAGGCTATGATTGAACATGGTGCTTAGGTGGGGAGCCAGTTTGTTTTGAATTTCATGTAAAACGCAGCCTGGGATGTTGTCTGGTCCCATGACTGCTGTATTTTTGGCTTTAGAGAGTGCAGCTTTTACCTGCATAGTTGTGATTACAGGGACTCTGCATTCTTCCTGTATAGATATGGGCCCTTTAGGGGGTGAGAGGGGGGTAAAGTTAGCAGTGAACCTATCTGCCAGGATGTTGGCAATATCAGTTGGTTCTGTAATTTTTGTGCCATTGTGCCGTAACTCAGAGCATATCTGGGTGTTGCCATTGAGATTCCTGACATAGCTACAGAATGTTTTGTAGTTGTCCTTAGAATCAGTGGCAATTTTGTTTTCTTAGCAAGCTTTGGAGGATCTTATAAGGGATCTTAGCTTCTTACTGTGGCTGTCCAGGGAGCTCCTCCACTCATGGGATTTTAATCTCTTTTGCAACAGTTTCTTCCTTCTGTTGTAGAGTTTGTTTATGGCAGTGGACCACCAGATTGCCTTCCTTTTTTTGGAGGATAACGTTTTAGCTCTGTTTGGGATAGCACGATCCATGCACTTGTGTAAGTGCTTACAGAGTACATTTGTGTAGGATTCAGCAGTTGTAACTGTATTGTCCATCTGCATGGATGTCATGAAGTTCACCACTTCTGTCTTAAGAAGCATGAAGTTGGCTTTGGAGAAAGTTTTTACCATGGTTTCCTTAATAGGGTGTGAGGGGGGATGTGGATATCTACGGTGATTATCTTATGGTCAGATCTGACCAACGAGGATTTGACTTCAGGTGTGAAACACCGGTCACTCGTGTTGGTAATGACTAGGTCTAGGATATTGTTGCCCCTGGTGGGGGGTGTGGATAAGTTGATCCAGGGCATTGGAATTTATGAATTCCAGGAAGCGTTGAGCGAAGGAGTTGGTTCATGAGTAGTTTTCCCAGTTAATGGTGGGGTAGTTGAAATCGCCCATTATTAGGCTGTTTGGTTGAACCCTAATATTTTCCAGTATATCAAGAAAAGAGGAGTGGGAATCCTAGGGCATGCTGTGGGATCTGTAGCAAGCTACAATTTGGATTGCAGTTTTGCCCAGAGTTAGTTGCACTTGGATAACCTTGGATGCATTATGCTGAGCAACTAGCTTGGAGGTGTGGATATCCTTACTGAATATGGACACACCTCTGCCTTTGGTGTTCCGATCCAGGTTAGATGGCCGAAAAGTGTGGTATGAGTTTCAGCCTGGTAATGCAGGGGTGCACTATGGAGCCTTGAACCAGGTCTCAGTCATTGCACAGATATCGATGTTCTCCATTTCAAGGAGTGCCTTGAGGGAGTGCATTTTGAGATTTAGACTTCTAACATTGAGTAGCATTACCCTCAGTTTTTGCTTGCCTGTTCCTGTTATGGTGGTGAAGTTGTCATTTGATCCTTGCCTAAAAAAGGCACTATATGGGTGGCAAGAGCCTTAGCCAGTATCTGGAATCCTAGGGGTGACAGGTGCAGGCCATCTTTGGCAAAGCATTGTGGTCTGTCGACCATATCGACCCAGGCAGACAGATACTGGATCCCCTTAGAATGACACCAGAAGCTTAACCAATTGTTGAAGTCAATCATTTTGTCCCTGAACTGCTGTATCATTCTGGTTGATGGCAGGATGCTACTCAGGGCTAGGGTCATACATGCCTGGGCTACAAGATCGGAGAGCTCTTCCATGTCTCTTTTCACTCAGGTCATTCACACCAACATCGACAATGACAGAGTCATATTTGTACTTGTTGTGGAGTGACCTGAGTGCATGGGTTATGTGGCGGATCCTGGCACCCGACAGGCAGCTGATAGTAACCTTCTCCTTGTTTAGCCTGGTGAGTGGAACATCAGTGTGCCTGACTATAGAGTCACCTATGACTAGTGTGTTGGGTACGTTGTTTTGCCTTATGGACTGTGGTTGAGTGGCACACCGAGTCTGTGGGCTATGTGTCCTTTGGGTTGTGTTGGGGGATGGAGGTTGACTGAATTTCTGCTTTGTAGGTCTTTGTTGCTTGAGCAGATTATTATTAAGAGCCTCCATAAATGTTTTTGTGTTTCTATGTGTGGATTTTGGTGTAGGTTTAGTGGGACTACGTGATGAGTGTGGTGTGGTGCAAGTGTTTACCTTCTCCTCTTGACTGTCAAGTTCAGTCTTGGATGGAGAGAGCTTTACCTACAGTTTGGCTAGATAAGTGCATCTCTCACAGGTTGTAGTGTTTAAAGCCCAGTTCATTGATGTTTAGCAGATTCATGACCTGAGGGTCTCAAGTATGTCCTGTGAGGATTCTAGAAGGATTTATCTATACTAGAATGAAAAAAATAAGAAGGAAAGCAATATGTAGTCCGTCCCTGGGAGATAAGAATGCTGAACTTTTTAGAGGAGAATCCAGTTGGGTTTATCCTTGCCTATGCAGAAAAAGAAGATATTTGGTTTATTCCTGTCACTGGAACTGCAATGAGAGCTGCAGAGTTGCTGTCAGGTCTCTGTAAGTACTTGATATCTGTTTTCTTAGCTACTGTACCAGAACACTATCAATAAGGGAAGACTGCATCTGAATGTGGAAAAAACACTGCTTTTGAACTGAAATGTGAAGAGCATTCAAAGCAGGAATCTGAGAAGAGAATGTATTGTGATGTCATACTGAACTGCTCGATATGAATGCATTTCTCTTTGTTTCTTGAACTCAATATATTTTGAATACTGATGTCTCAGAGGTAGGTATAGGTACATACTTATTTTACATTGTAGAAAGTGTAAAATCTCTCTGCTATATTATTAGGAAACTTAACAATAATGGGAAATGCTAAGCAACCTGGGAAAGAGAGTGTTGAGCAATTAAGTGGGCTATCACCATCTTGAAATATTACGTCTTGGGGAGAGAGCTTATGTTGATTACAGTTTATGGTAACCTTCAATGGCTATTCTGACATCAGCACAGAAACCCAAAGTTATACTGATGACTACTGACCTTCATCCTTTTAGGTTAAAAATCATACAATGTGAGACCACAACCACCTGAATGTAGGTGGGCTGTCCAGGTATACTGCCCATCTGCTGGGGTTCAACCTATTGGTTCCACTTTTGACATATGTTAATGTGCCATGGTATCGGATGCCCTTTTTAAATCTGCTAGCTCAGAAAGGTCAGACAGCATAATGGTGGATAGTACCTTTAAGGATAATAACTCAGAAACAGGCAAGGGTTTTAAAATTAGGGAGAGACAACTACACATAAAGATATTTAAGGATTAATATCTGGGTCTATATTAAAACATTGAACGCTTAAATCAGTGAACAATGTTTCATCAACCCTTTTTCAGT
>NC_056748.1:259299756-259334756 GCF_019279795.1 Protopterus annectens | reverse complement strand
AATGGAATGACACTTAGTATTTTTTATTGCAGAAATAAAAGGATGACTACACAACTTCAAGAGCAAACCTCTTTAAACACACACAACTGTTGTTGTGGCAACACACAAATGGTAGTTTGAATCCCCCCTCCAAAAAAATAACAGGCAAATGAAAAGTTTGCACAAAGCAAAGAATATCACATAATTCATTTGCATGTTCTTTCAACACAATTCTCACAACATGTGTGCACATTTTAATCAAAGAGGTCAATTGTATTTGATTGCCAGTTAACTCTCACTGTGACGACCACTCCCTTGGAGTTATAGTGCAGATTAAGGCCTCTGAGCATGGTGAAGATGGAAATGAGGTGTGAACTTATTAGACCACACCTTTGACTTCACACAGGTGTAAATGTAGTGTAGGCACTACCCAAGTGTTGGTTGCTAATAGAGTGCAAATGTGAATGATTAGTGTGAGGGAGAAGGAATACACAACAGCAATTCAGACTACCTCAGCTGCATTGGGTGTATCACTCAGGATACATCTACGAAATGTAGAAATAACTTAGTAAGCTTTTAAATGGAAGTGAACAGCACACAGTTCTCATTTTTGTTCACTAATAGCCAAGCTATCTTGCCTTTGCTGAAAACTGTTTTTCAATGTTATATAATTTTATCATACATTTAAAGAACAATGACGCAAAATTACGTATATATTGCATGTCTGAGAGTACAGCACAGATAAGAGAAGAATAAACACAATACAAATAGAAAACAGTTGCATCGTTGCAAACAATACTCATAATTGGTTGTGTGATCACACTTTGCAATACATGTACAGGCAACTGAAAGTTTAGAAGTGTATACATCTTGTTAATACTGTGGATGAAATGGAATTTGCTTGTATACACAATGATTTGCATTCTTGTTGCAAAGTTGAGATAAAACACTGCTATTGTGTTTGTAGGTTTTATTAGTATGATACTTCAAATACAGATCTGTGTAAAAATCTGTAAGGTATGCCCCAGATAACAAGCAGACATTGTCAATTTCTAAAATATGCATTGTAACATGTGTGGTCTTCCATTGCACAAACATGCTAAGTGACACTGCATGGCAGTTAGCACTCATACACAGTACTGACTATAAAACAGACACCTGCTCCCTAGCTGTTTCTGTGGTAACTGGTGTCAGTTAATGGCCATAATACAGGTGAACCAGGGTTCTAATCATAGGTTCATAGGTGTGTTCTAGGCTAATGGCCCTGGAGCCTTTACAAGCCTAGCCCATAGGATTACCCTGGCATCGTACCACCCGACCTTAGTTCCCAGTGTCTCTGTCGAGTAGAGCCACTGGAGTGATCCCCTGGGTGAAGTTTCTATTTCCCATCCACTCATCAAGATTTCTCCTTTTTTTTCCTCAAAATGTTTTTTTTATTTTTCAAATACATTTGAATGAATTCCATAGTATTTATACATAACATCTTAAATAACTATGTACACTATTTACATTAGCCTGACACTATAACAGATCTTAATGTATACAGTTACTTTATAAGTATGTCCAATCCATTATCAGAGTGCCTGATCAATTATTGTATAGTATCAATCAACGACAAGACTTTTCTCCAAGGGTTGTTGATAAATGGCTTTGGATAAATTCTTAGTTCTTTAATTTTAATTTTCAATAATCCTGTGGTCTTCAGTAGGCTGTAGAAGTGTTCCAAAGTTGGTATTGTGCTTGTATTCCATCTTCTTGTTATACACTTCCTTGAAATTGCAAGTATAGTCCATACCAGATACATGTTTGACCTATTCAAATGAGGACCTTCGTTCACATTTAATAATACAAGAGCTTTAGTTAAATAAAATAATTAATTAAATAAAGCTTGTAGAAATTTATTAATACCATTCCAAAATGGCTTAATTTTAACGCAATCAAAGAAAATGTGGTTCCAATCTGCATTGTGTACTTGCTGACATCTCCAACATATTCCATCTATGGAAGAACTAATTTTACCGATTCAATCTGGGGTTAAGAATGCTCTGTGCAAACATTTCCAATTAAAAACTTTCCAGTATTGTGTAAAGGATGTATATTTTATTGATAATAAGATATTTGTTTTAATATCTTCAGTTAACTGTATTGCGTGTCCTTTTGTTATATATTTCCAATATGAGGTTTAGAGTGTTGTTTTATAGTTTATCAATATTTTGTAAAATTTTGAAATACTGTTTCCCATGTTAAAGTCATTATATATGATTTTATATATGCATTTCATAAATTTAGGTATTTCTTGAAATGAAGAATTGTTAATTATTCTACTTAAATCTTGCGAATATGACAGAATACTCTGTAAAGATAGCCAGTCCTGTTGTGAATCAAGATTTCTCTTGAAGAGGGCCAGTGAGATGCTCTGTTTGACATGTATGGGAAGTCTATTCCATAGCATGGGCTGTCTCTGTGTTATGAACCTGTCCCTCCAGCAAGTTCTGTTGACTGTGGTAATGAGGTTGAGGTCTCTGGAGTGCGTAGTGTGGAGGGATTGGGATTTCTTTAGATATAGCATTTCTAACAGAGCTGGGTCAGACATGGCTTTGTAAGACAAGCAGAGATCACCTCTAAGTAGGCAATATGAGAAAGAGAATAGTTGGAGTTTTTTGAGACTGTCCATATAGGACAAGTGTTTAAGGCCTAAGATCCTCTTTGTGAGGTACTTTTATGGCCTCTCCAGTTGTTGCAGGTGTCTAGTGATCCAGTAAACTGTAAGTTTTATTAATGCTGATCCACTCTAATTTATATAAAAATTAACAATATAAAATAATTATACATAATAATTACTATGTATAGCAGGTGGATTGAGACTACAGATTATATATATATATATATATATATATATATATATATATATATATATATGTGTGTGTGTGTGTGTGTGTGTGTGTGTGTGTGTGTGTGTGTGTGCATGTGTCTAACTGTGGTTATCAGTACAATCATGGTTCTCCAATTAAACATTTATTTTCTGCACTTTCATATCACACACATACATGGTTAATCACTCAACACTTTAATGTGTATACATAACTAATGACATTGTGTGATAAACATGTGCTCAGTTACAATGATCAGTCTGCACAGTAATGACTGTAAAAATGCATCTGTCATCTACCTTTCCCAGAGGTGAATAGTGTAAGCTTATGGCCACAATACATGTGAGCCAGGGTTCCAAAACAGCAAACTCCAAATGTTATTTATGCTTTTCCACTGTAATTTATATTGAAATTAATAACATAAATATAAACATACAAAAATGACTATGTATAGCAGTGGATATTATATGAATTACATGTGTGAATGAGTGTATCTTGCCAATTATGTTACTGTACTTAATAGTGTCTTTTCTGCTCTGAGATGGACTTAACACTTCATTGATGCATAAACCAGGACATTATCAGGTCACACACATACATTGTTAACTACTCATTCTTAAATGTGTCTATATAATTACTGAGGTTGTCTGACAAACACTTCTGCTGTGGCAAGGAGGTAAAATCACCATTGTGGAAAATTATGTATTGTCCATTTTAAATAGATTTGAACACCACAAATTGCTTTTATTAGTGTTTAAAGCCAACCAAACAAACACGTCATGTCATAAAATTTATACACCCCAATACATGTCTGAAAAGTTAACTCATCTAACAGGTACATCAGCATGTAAGCCTTAAAGTAATACCAACTGTTACATTACTCTTCCTAATTCATAAACTGCATTCCTCTCTGGCATTGATGATCTCTGCTTAGCATCACGCAAATGCAGTTGGCATTGTTGTGCTGGTTTGTGCACTGACCGTTAAATGCAATATCACAAATTGGCAGGAAAACACTTTAACTGCTGATGTATGGCCTGTGCAGACATGGCAGGAGCTATAAAGGAAGGTGCCAAATTTAGGACTCAAAGATGGGACGTATGGGCACATAAATCTTGTTTCATCCACATGTTGTAATGTTGTGATACACACAAAAATATCACTTTTTGATTCAACTGCATCCTTGTAGAATTCATTGTACATATAATTGTGTTGCTATTCCCAAGGATTATTGAGGTAGTCACCAGCACCATGGTGTGACTATCACCATTTGTGTCAGTAAATGTTCTGCATGGGCCACAACCAACCCATTTGTTATGTGTCCTTATATGGTATAAGGCCACTCAAACATAGCTTTCCAATGAAAACCATATAGGCATATGTTGTGCAATTGATTAATTACATGACATTGCTTGAGCTGAATGACTGTGTGAACAGTACCACTGTGTGGCATGTGATGCAAAACCAAGGTTGTATTTGAAGGTGTTGTCACAAATCATTCATTTAAATAAGTGTGCAAAGTTAAGGGGAATACACAACTAAGTGCAGAGTTGTTTGCGGATGCCAGCAACCATACTCAATCAGAGCAAATAGACAATCTGCTAGCTGATAGTTTGTCTCATGCTTCACTCCCCCCTCCATCACCACTGGCCATCAGCCAAAAAATACATGCAAACATTACTCAGTTTATTTTCTCAGGAGAGCAGCTCAATTGTGTTCTCTAGGGCTAAAACACAAAATCAAGGGGCCCTGACAACATCTCATGTTGCCTATACCGTGACTTAAAACCTGGGATAGAAGACATAGTTGGATCTCTACTTAAACACAGCCTCCAGACAGCCTATGTTCTTGCAGAAGGCTGTACAGCAACAGTCACCCATCTGAACAAGGGGCGACCATCACCTGATGCAGGAACTTATAGACACATAATCCTGACTCTCTTCATCTATAACAGAGAGCAATGACTCATCATGGACATTATCAAAAAGGACATAGGTAATCTCCTGACTGTGTACCAAACCCTTGTTTGATTTGGAAAGGCTACATCATATCTGTTAAATCTGTTTGATGTCTTCAAGAAGGTCACCAAGGGCATGCATGAGGAAAAGACTCTCATCTACCATAACTTGACCTGGCCAAAGCATTTGACACAAATCCATATTCAGGTATTACAGAGAGACTGTCTCAAGTGGGCCTCAACACCTTCATCACTAAGTGGGTAGACACATGGACACATACAGGACACATAATGTCGAAACGTGTGAAGCCACCCCTAGCTAGATTCCAGTTTCCAGGTCCATGACTCTTCTGTACTAGGCCCTTTCCTGTTCAGTACTTAAGTCTCACAAGTCAAGACAAACTTACACATCCTTTGTCTAACCAGTGTTGTAGATGACTGCAAATTGTGGACAATCATTTAATCCAAGAATACTATTGATATAGTGAAGAAAGTATTAACACACACAAAGGACTGTTGCCAGAGCCATGGAGACAGAGTAAATGAACAAAAATCATGATTAGTTCCTTTATGATTTTTTATTTTATTTTATTTTACATTTGTTGACCGGGATAGTCCGACTGGATGCATGTCCATTTTCAGCGGAGGCCCGGGGAGAAAAGCTCCAAGGGTAAGCAGATACAGCATTACATAATACCAGCATTACATATTACAAACAGACTATTTACAGAGATTACATAAGTAAGCAAGTTAAACAAGTTCCACAGGTTACAGTTAATCCTGAGCGCAAGTCAGGATTAAATTAAATTACACAGTAAACTGGTTAACAGATTTTTACACATTCTAGAGACAGTTAGCCAGGTTTACTACATTGACATAGCCAGTTAAGTGACAAATGTTGTTTGAGTCTAGTTTTAAATTACCCTAAGGTGGAAAGTAAGGTAATATCAGCTGGAAGAGAGTTCCAGGATCTAATTACAGAGTTTGCAAAGAGAGAATCACCGGCTGTGTTATTAATTTTGCTAGTCTGAATTAGTTTGTTAGAGGATTGAAGCTGTCTAGGATTGTTATAGGGGGTGATAATATTTTTAAGTGCAGGAGTATTGTACGGATTAGAGAGGATTTTATAGGCCATATGAAAACAAATATATGAAATTATTACAATATAGACAGTACACACCTATGAGCAGAACAAGTGGTATGTGAGCTGGGTACTCAGGTAGCTGGTAAGCGGAACTTCCACCGGCATGTGCTCACAGTGGTAGCAAGTCCCTAGTATGTAGCACAACTCTTGAGTATGGGCAGGCCAACCACATCAATGGATATTATAGTCCCATTGTTCTCAGCCATCATCACATCAATAATTGAGTACAATGCAGCCTTTTGCATATACCTCACCACACATCTTCCAGGAATGATTTACTGAAGTGTATCACTTTTGCCACAATGAGCTCCCACAGTCTTATCAGCCATGCATAGGTACTGTTTTGTGATGTATAAGCATTAGGAATTGACAGTGCAGACTTCCCATCAAGGTGTTATACAACATCTATGTGTGATACATGTTCCTGTGATGCACCCAGTAAATACATAGTTCACTGACAACATTGATGGCATAGGTTACATCCTTGCAAGTGTGGATTGCAAACCTTTCAACTAGCCAGAATTGCTTGTAATTTAAACTACAGGTGTAACAGTGTTCCTCTTAACACATCCAAAAAGTGGTAATTTTTGAGGAAGGTGTCCTTGATTCCCCTTGCAGATTTTACTGACAAATATTACAGTTTTACAAGTGTGTTTATGCAGAACAGATGTAAAAACTCATAATCACAAATTTTATGTCAATGATACAATTAATAGTTTTATTATTCTGATATTGACCATGATTGCACAGGCTTCTGTCTACTGCTGTCCATGATCCTGTTACTATGTGTACCGGTTAGGTGAGACCTATGCTGACAATACATTCACATTCAAGCAACTCATTTTGCACAGCTTCACAAAATGCATGTAATCTCTACTGTATACACCATCATTAATAAAATGTCCTCTCTAGTGATCTTGTCAGGGTGGTTATATCACAACCGATCATCTCCACTGATATGTGACCTTGTGTGACAGTCACATAATATAGAATAACTGTTTGATGATATGAATATACCCACACAGGAGGTGTAAACAGCAGTACATACTGTATCATGTACATATGTGATTGATTTTCATGCTACAATTGTCTTTGGGGTGTACATGCATTGGCATGCCCTTATCTGGTGTACATTACCATGTTTCACATGTCCTCTTCACCTTTTTTCATTCCTACAATTCATGTGTGGCCCTTTTCAATTCACACACTTCCCCAGACTAGTGTATTTTATATTGCTGTCTATGACCTTTGATGAGCACCAACAAAACCTTTATTTCAGTATGCCTAAAAATGTCTTTACTGCACTTTGCACTGACTATACTTTCCTATGTGTTAGAAATGTATTCATTGCCTTAAATTACACCCTGGTAGCCATCGTAGCTGTCTGCCCAATCTCACAGAATAAGTTTGCTCATAAGTAAACTTGTCTATCTGTCTGAATGTGTTCATGCTGGTTTACATGGTTTCCTTGCTAGCAGCACTGTTGCTGGCCATGAAACCATGCTTGTTCCCATGTAAGTGAGATGAGTGGCATGGATATGCAATTAGCGCGTGCGCGCATGTGTGTGTGTGTGTGTGTGTGTGTGTGTGTGTGTGTGTGTGTAAGTGTGTCTGTATATTGCTGTATTTGAAGTATATGTGTGAGTGCTTCTGTACTGGTAATGTTAGATAAAGGGTGTTTTGCAATGTACTGCATAATGAGTCACTGGAATTGTTATGGTTAGTACACATAATTAAGGTAGTATAGGGGCAAAGCAAGAATATCCACCAGCCACAAATAAAATTCAGATATCCTGGTATTTTATATCCATATATCTTCCAAGGGAGAATCATTGTTAGACACTCATGAATATGTCTCCAGCTTACAGACAGAGCTACCATCTTACCCAAAACACAAATTATAAAAAATCTCAATTGTAATTAGTACCACCTTTAACATGAAAACTATAAATCTATGCATCAATCCCTTAACATCATAAATTTCAGAATCACGTTCTCAGTGATTCCAATATTTATTTTATCTGTAACAAAACAAGGATTTAAAAAGCCATATCCACATCACAGTATTCTGTACTAATTTATAGGAAAAATTCTTGCACTCTTTCTTCTTCCAGAACAATTCTATTAAGCTCCTTATTCTCCTGCACAAAATGTCACCACTCTATTAATAGATAAATCATAATAAACCAAGGCTAAATCTAAGTAGTGGTCTCCAATCAGTGTTATTGAAAAAAGGCATTTCCTTTTACACTGCATATGTTGCATATTAATGTATGTCTTTTATATCATATAATTATGTGAACTCCCATTAACAATTAAATTTATCCAGACTGCATGTGATGGCCTAAAATAGCTATTTTAACATATTGTATATATGCACTGATTTTAGCTAACAGCCTAACTATATGTGGTTCTACTTTGCTGGAATGTGATAAGAGTTGTGGTAAGTGTTATAATTGCACTACCGTATATAATTAACAAATGTAAAATTACATAAAACTAAAAAAAAATACTATGTAAACTGAATATCTGTAAACTCTTTAAAAAAAATAGAAAACTGTTTTAGAAAAGAAGAGAAAAAAAAAACGATACAGGGAAAAATTCATAAACGAAGTACTGCAGATATCCAACACTAGAGCACTCGAGTATCAGAATAATTTTTTATTTATTTGATTTTTTATGTTTTTATCTTTTAATAAATTTTATTTGTGTGCATATGTGTGTGTGTATCTGTCTGTGTGTGTTTATATCTATGTATCTATATGTGGATTTGTTTGTGTCTTTCGGCTTTTCCCGGTTAGGGGTCACCACAGTGGAACTCCGGTCCGCTAATGATTGGCAGTAGAGTTTTATGTGCTGGCTTGCCGGGCCTAATGCACAACCTTCAATGAAGGAATGCCCGTTCATGCATGTTGCCACAGAGAAGACACTCTGAGAATCGAACGGGCAATGTCTAACTGTGAGGTAACAATGCTACCGCAGCACCACCACCGCAGTCAATACCAGATGATGCAAAACATGTCTTCATAGAATAGAGACAAACATCCACATATATGCATCTATATGTGGATGTTTGTCTCTATTCTATGAAGACATGTTTTGCATCATCTGGTATTATCTTGATATTTAGGGACTAAATCATTCTGCAGTACATAATATTTTATTTTGCTTTCCAAAAGACACAGCAGGTACTAAGAGATCTCCTTCATAGACCTATCTTAATCCAAGGGAGGGCACTCTCACCTGGCTACTGACCATGGTAATGATTAATAAAGAAAAATACTATAATTGTGAATTCATTCACCATCTTTGTTATGGGTTGTCCCTATAGTCTTTAACTCTTAATTCCTTAAAATCCCGATTTGATCCTCTGGTTTTTCTCTAGTAACATGTTATGCTCTTTATATCTATGTTCTTGTCATGCTGGCACTTTACTCTGACTACAGTAGATGAATACAGTTCTAAAGAAATCAATCAGCAACTTTGCCTAGTCTGCAACGTTACGGAGTATCCCATCTATGTGTTTTAGTACTGTTAGCTCCTTTTATCATCTTCTTTTTATGTCACTGCATCTGAGAACTGCATTTTATGTATCATTAATCCTGAAGCTGTCCCCATTTTCACATAAACTTTTCAGTTGAACATACATAGCATTCTAGTGTCATACTTTAAGGTAATTTTGACATCCTATCCTGTAATTCTCATATTTCTGTATACATTCTACTTTTAATCAATAAAGTGCCGTGCTCAGTGTCTTTAACCAGAGTGATTGTCTCCTCATATTTGATATAATTTGTGAGTATGACAAATACTTGACAGGTACAGCAGCAAAACATGATTAACAGAAATAGTTTTGTCAGTCTGCCAGTCACTGAGAAACCCACATCCCAGGAAATAATTCTTAGCTCAAGGCACACTAATTTACACATGTTTATATTTAGCTTGTAGAGTGTGTGGCATTTCTTACTACCCCCCTCCAACGCACACATATACACACACACACATACACACACACACACACACACACACACACACACACACACACACACACACACACAAAAACACACACACACACACATGCACACACACATGCATGCAAATTAGGTTATTAGAATTCCCGTTCCTTTTTTGCCCAAAACCATTCTGTAATCATATATCTCTTAAATTATAACTATAATTGAGTTTGATTTGTGACATTTTGCTGCATATGTCTCTTAAATGATGATTCTGGTTTATACATGATGCTTTTGGTTGTGAGGAACACATTCTATATAGTGCAACTTATAAACAAGGGATTGGCATCCACGTCCAGAGATGTCATTTTACTAGTGTAATTAGTCCTCATTTGTCCAATCACTGATTACAATGCTCCCCTTAGAATGAACCTGACTAGGCATATGCAGCAACTGAAATTCCCCTGGAGGGTCATCACAAAGAATACAAGTAATAAACCTCATGAAATATGCAGACAGACACAAAGCCTTATTTTTATACTCAGTCTCCAACAGAATATTGATATATGCCTGACATAAGGCATCATCTAATTCAATACTGATGGACTTGTTGCACATCCTCAAATCTAACAGCATTAGAAATTCCTGATCAAAGGATCTTATTTGCAAAATAAATAGAACATGTTGGAGGGACAGATATGTGTCTAAGAGACTACCGCTATTCTGGAAGAGGCTTTGTATCCATGTGAAGCAGAGTTTGTCCCAGGCCCTATTCAAATGCAAGCTGGTCCAGTTGATGGTAAACCAGAAATTGACTTCTGGACTGGCACCTGTGTCACTACTAGACACAGGTATCTTGTAAATGCATTTGTTTGTGTCTTTCGGCTTTTCTCGGTTGGGGGTCGCCACAGCAGAACTCCGGTCTGCTAATGATTGGTAGTTGATTTTTATGTGCCGAGTAACCAGCCCTGACGCACAACCTTCAACAAAGGTATGCCCATTCATGCATGTCTCCATGCAGAAGACGCTTTAGCTGAGAATCGAACCAGACAGCGTCTTACTGTGAGGTGACAATGCTTACGCAGCACCACCACCGCGGATTGGTATCTTGTAAATGCATAATCATCTAAATCCAACTATAAGACCTGGGTAATATATCTTGCGTTTTACAAGTGGTAACATTTGGCTTGGCTTTATAAGGCCTCCTTGGGCCATTAGTCTAGTAATCACCCATGAACTTATGAACATGTCTGATTTCAGGAATTGACAGAAGCTACCTGTTGCTTGCTTTTGTGTATATCATAAGCTGTTAGATACCTTCTGCAAGATTATGGTTGGAATGGATTCTCTGTAATAGCATGCCTAACTAGCTAAGAGAACAAATAAAGAGAATAAAATCACTGTTATTATAAACCTTTCTGCTTTTACTCAAGATATGGTAAACCTCTCACCTGTGTTACCATTTTTCATTAGTACTTCCTGTTTCAACTTATCAGCAGCCACTCATTCTGTTAGAAAGCAGTAAGGCAAGAATTTGGGAACCTCATTGTATTTTCTCTAAAGCTTCTATTATGTCAATGCCTTACTATCATAAAACATGCTGACTTCCCAACTTTACTACTACAGTATTTAGTAATTAAGGCTTGCATCTTTGTACATATTCATAGGTTCATTGGCATATATTAGGCTAGGTTCATTGGTATATACTAGGCTAACACCACCTGGCCCTTTATAAACCTAGCTGTGCAGTCCAACCTAGTTGTGTCTCTATGTGTCATATGCATTTATTCAGAGGGAGTATGTTAGGAAGTTTCTAGAGATTATGGAGGGGGCGTTATGTTAGTTTGGGCATTACTGTCTGCCTCTGACCATCAGAGACATGGGGGCAAGATGGGGTGAATTTCTGATTTCAAATCCATTGGTTAAGGTTACACCTAAATATGGTTAGGTATGAACTCTGCTTCATGTGGATGGGAAGCCTGCTTCAGAGCATGGAGATCCTCTGATACACATATCTGCCTCACCAACATGTCTTATTTATGTCTATCTAATGGATCTGATGCTGTTCTTTTTGCAGATGTGCAAAAGACCCATCAAAGCTAGATATGAGGATGCCTTTATGGTGATCCACATAGGACAATGTGTTTATACCCTGAATTCTCCAGGTAAGAAAATGTTGTGGGCATTCCAAATGTTCCATATGCTTAGTCAGGTACATGTCAAAGTAGGTACTATATTCAATGATGGGTCTAATAAGGGCCGAATAAAGTGTCACTATGACTTCCTTAGACCTGGATGCCATTGCTTAACTTCTTTACTATCTTGACCACATGTTGGTCAAAGGCTAGATTATTGACAACATATGTTCTCAGATAACTCTCAGGAGTGTCTTATCAATAAAGTTATTAGACTGGCTGGCAGTTTTTCCTAAAAGACACTTTAATGCCTTTCTTGGCATTGAGTTTTAGTCTGTGACTTTTGACACCAGTCTTTTCTCTGTGTCAGACCCACTTGTAAGATGCTTGTGACATGGGGGAATCTATAATAGCTGCCAGTTTACAGTCATCTGTGAACTTGCTCAGCCAAAGGTCCTTGACATTAGTTTTTATCTCCAAAAAGCAGATACCAAATAAGAGCAATCCCTGCATGGAGCACCGAGGTATCCCACTGAAGACTGGTCTCTTCATGGAGATGGTCTCACAAATCCTGACTTCATGTGTTCTGTCTGTGAGTCATCTGGCAATCCAATGAGTTCTGTAGGGAGCTATGCCCAGTTTGCTGAGTTTGTCAACTATACCTGAGTGGGGTATCAAATGCCTTAACCAGGTCCAGTTAGGCAACGTGCACCATTTTGACCTCATCCATTGCTTTGGTGACCTTCTCAAAGAAGTCCACCAATATGAGTATGCATAACTTGCCATTTATGAAATTGGGTTGATTCAAGTGACTGGAGTTTCCTATGTCATTCCTGATCATTTCCATGATATTCTTTCCATGACTTTGCATCTGAGACTAGTGAGACTTATGAGTCTGCTGTTTCCAGTGTCTGTTGCTGGCCCACCATTGTGCAGAGGGATGAGTGTTGCTTTTCTCCATTTGTGAGGCATGCAGCCTGTTTGGAGGCTGTGGTTAAATAGTAAATCCACAGAGTCTGGTAGGTTATGTTTCATGTTATTTACAGTGTATCATGGGATATTGTCTGGGACCATTGATGCAATGTTTTAACCTTAAAGAGAATACTGACGACCTGCTTCTTAGTGATAATAGGGAGAGTTATATTTGATAGTATTTTCTGAGGGGAAGTTGAGAGGAGAGAGAGGTAAAGTGAGAGCCGAATTTATCTGCAAGGAGGTCTACTATATCTTCTGGCTCAGTATAGGTGGCTCCATTAAAAATAAGCAGTGCACACAACTGATTACTGCCTTTGAGTTTGCAGACGTAGCTAACAAATGCCTTGTGGTTGTCCTTTGCTTGGGAGGCCAAATTTACCTCAAATTTGGCATTGATATACTTTATTTTGTCCCCTAAATTTTTGTTTAGTATAATGAGAGCACTTTTACCTTTCTGGGTGCTACATCTCCTTTTTTGCCATGATTTTCTTCCTTCATTTAACCTACTAATGCTTTGATTCCACTGGGGTGGGTTTTTTTTTTGGGTTAGTTCTGTACTTCGTCCTCTATGTAGTTATTAACATCATTGTATAGTGTTTTTGTGACCGTTATCCAAAGGCAGCAGTGATCTCAAAGTTTGTGGGGGCTTAAAATTTTGCCAGGTTATCACTTAATAGTAGGTAATTAGCCATAGAGTAGTTCCTGAACATTCCAAGTTTAGGTGGTGTTCTGGGTTTTATTTTTAATTCAAAGAGACCATTGTTTGGTCTGACCTTACCAGAAAAAACATTAAACTAGGGGGTATGCAGCACTGTCCCATATTAGTGAGAATCAGATCTAGTATGTTTGTGACCCTGCTCAGCATATTGACAATCTGGTCCAGGGAGTTTGTGTTTAAAAATCCAGGAATCTCTATGCTTGCACATTTGGTATCATATATGATACCCAGTTAATAGTGGAGTAATTAACAATGCCCATGAATATGGTATTGGGTTGGATGGTGAGTGTTTCTAACAAGCTTAAATACATGTTATGGATTTCCTGGTTCATATAGGGGGACGTATAGCACGCAAGGAAGTGGTATGAGATTTTCCTTATAGCTCAATGCATCATCCTGTTTAAACAGCCTTCAGATATATTTATTTTTGATGTAAATCAAGACACCTCCGCCTTTAGTTCCTGTCTGACTAGTAGCAGTTCTAAATGCATGGAAGGCATTATAGGCTTGTACTTCCAATGTTCTCTCCACAACTTTAAACCATATCTTAGTGACTGCACTGATGTCAGCATTCTCTATGCTGAGGAGAGCTTGTAGGAGTGGGGTTTCTGGTTTAAACTCCTAGCACTGAGCAGTAATACCTTTAGATATTCTTGGTTTTGATTTGCTATATTGGAAAAACTTTGTTTGGCATTGCCTAAAAAAATCCACTATGGGAGAGGACAATCTTCTTCTTCTTTCAGCTTTTCCCAGTTAGGGGTCGCCACAGCGGATCACCTGTCCATTCATTATTGGCAGTGGAGTTTTACGGTGTCGAGTTGACAGCCCGGTGCTCAACCTTCCACAGAAGGCACACATATGCACGCACTCACACCTAGGGCCAATTTAGAGTGTCCAATCCACCTACAGCATGTCTTTGGGATGTGGGAGAAAACTGGAACACCTGGAGAAAACCCACATGACCACAGGGAGGATGATGCAAGGGTCTGTAGACTTATAGGTTCATAGGTTCATAGGTTGGTACTGGGCTATCTGCCCAAAGGCATATATTAGCCCAGCCACGTTGTGCGGTATTCACCGCCCCTTTAGTAGTTCCCTAGACCCTTGTACTAGCAGCTAGTACCCTTGGCCCCTATCTAGTAGTGCTGTTGGTGTGATCCCTGGTGTGAACTTTCTGTTACCCATCCACTCATCAAGGTTCCTCTTGAAGAGTGATAGTGAGGGGCTCTGTCTTATGTAGATCGGGACCCTGTTCCATAGTAAGGGAAGTCTCTGCAAAGGGAATCTATCCCTCCAGCATGTTCTATTCATTGTTGTGTTGAGGTTTATATTCCTAGAGCGTGTAGCTTGAGTAGATTTGGTTTTGCTAAGATGGAGCATGTTCAACAATTCTGGGTTGGACATGGCTCTGTACGTTAGACAGAGATCGCCTCTGAGAAAGTGGTATGCAACAGACAACAGTCTTAGCTTTTTCTGTAGCCTTTTTCTGGTATATTCTTTGAACAGCAATGGGACCAGTCAGGAATATCCCATACAGACACACACTGCCCAATTAGAGACAGTCAGAAATCAGTGCCCTCTGCCCCTTCTTTCACCATAAACAAAATATAAAAATAAATTCCAAGCTGACACATATAATGCAGTTATCAGGCTTTCTTGTGAACAGTAATCTTCAGGAAATAATGTCGCTATGCTCTGACTCTAACCAGGAGCACAACAGAAGGACTAATCTCAAAACAACTACTGAGTGGCAGAATGTGGGCTCTCCCATTACTGATGGTCTTGAACTAGATGTTGCAGACTTTAAAGGTAAGATGGAAAAAAATTGATTAATATCCTAAGAGTTGTAGTGTGCACTAAGCAATTAGATATGAAAGAGGAAGTAACTGAAGCTTTAGCAATCTAAAGGGAGTGCCACTAAATTTAAAAGGACAAGATAGATTGGCAGGTACCTGGCTCTATAGAATACAGCAGCATGGCCAATACATTTAAATAGCTGAAGAGGGGTGATTTCACACAGTGATAATTTTTGTTTTACTGACAATAATCAATGAAAAACAAGAGGGAAGGAAACGTGGTTAAATTAACACAAGGGACAGGCAACTAGACAGACAGTTGAGTTTAAAAACACAAAAGCACTATGATGGGAAAGTGGGGAAAATTTAATTTCTGTGTGACTCACAAGAGAAAAAGCTTTGATCTTTTTCCTAGCATAAATACAAGTAAAGCACTGTGTAACGAAAATACACTACAATATACAAATTAGATGAAGGAAATGAACCAATACAAATTACAAGAAAGCAAAAAACAATTTAACCTTTCACTCACAGTAATCTGTGGTAGAGTCTGAGTGAGTTATTCCAGTAAAGACTTGATTTTCTTTTATTTAACCTGTTTAAATACAAGGTTTAGTTCCTAGCTCCACTCTCAAGTCACAGCTAATTAACATTAATTGATCTGTTCTAATTTCTGTATGACTCACAAGAGAGATGGTTCTAGTTTCCCAGTTTAAATATGTAACTGAAAGCAGCATACTAGCAAAACACAGTGTAAAGCAAATACATCACAATATACAAAAATGATAAAAAAAAAACGCAAATTGCAAGAAAGCAAAATCAAACTGACCTTTCCCTAACAGCAGTCTATGCCAGAGTCTGAATGAGCTTTTACATGAAAGCATTGATAGGTTTTATTTTACCCCTTCAATAAAATGTGTAGTTTGTAGCTCCACCTTCAGTTCCCAGGTAATTAACCTAAACTGACCTGTTCTAATTTCTGTGTGACTCACAAGAATCACAGTTCTGGTCTCTTTCCTAGTTTAAATATGCAAATGAAAGAAGAATACAAGTAAAACACAGTGTAATTAAAATACACCACATTATACAACATAAAATAATGCAATGAAACAATATAAATTACAAGAAAGCAAAAAAAAACTAACCTTTCCATCATAGTAGTCTATGGCAGAGTCTAAGTGAACTTTTCCAGTAAAGCCAAAGCATATTAATGGTTTATAGTTTAGTATTTACCTATCAGTCTTCTGACTTTTTCAAGTCTAGCCAGCAAATAGATATCAGCATCAAGTCCTGCCATCCTGTGAGGTTAAGCTATTAACCATTATGACAATCACCTTTGCCTTTTCTTTTATCATTCTTTCATGGTGGAGCACCTTGCTGTGTGCTTATTGTTTGTACTCACTGTAAATAAGAAGGGTGGAGTTCTTTATTTGGCACAACAAGTTTACCCAGGTTGTTGTTAAAAATCAAGCCATTATTTAAATTTCTTCTAGTCTCTCTTTAATTCTTATAAAGGGTTGGAACAAGTGATGAACACTGCTTGTTCATAGATTCATAGGTAGGTACTAGGCTATCGGCCCAAGTGCCTACGTAAGCCTAGCCAGCAAGGTTCCATAGCTTACACCACCTGAGAAAGTTATTTCCTGTGCCACTGTCCAGCAGAGACACAGGCATGATCCCCGGGGTGTATTTCCTATTTCCCATCCACTCATCAAGATTTTTCTTGATGAGTGCTAATGAAGAACTTTGCTTGACATAGATGGGTAGCTTGTTCCAGAGTATAGGAAGTCTCTGGGACAGGAATATATCCCTCTAGCATGTCCTGTTTATTGTGGTGACAAGATTTAGGTCCCTAGAGCATGTAGCTCAGAGGGATTGGGATTTTTTAGGTGTAGCATGTCCAACAGCTCTGGGTTTGACATAGCTTTATATGTTAGGCAGAGATCACCTCGGAGTAGGCGATATGCTATGGAGTAAAGCTGGAGTTTTTTGAGGTGGTCAGTGTAGGGCATTTGTTTGAACCCAGTAATCTTCTTCTGTGGCCTTTCCAGCTGCTGCAGATGTCTTGTGAGGTACATTCCAAAAGGGGCATTGTACTCTATAATGGGTCTAATGAATGACGAGTAGAGGGGAACAATGACCTCTTTTTTCCTGGATGAGAAAACTTTTATGATGAGGTGTGCCACATAGAAGGACTTCCTGACTACTGTGGCGATTTTACTATCAAAGGAGAGACTACTGTCCACCTGGGTCCCAAGGTCTCTTATCATGCGTTCAGTGTTAAGCAGATTGCTGCCTATGTGGTAGTTCATGTGGGAAGCACTGACAGGATTTTAAGAATGTTCATCACATTGCCTCATATTTTACTGTATAGTTATTAATATTATAATATTATACAAAGCACATGTGTATCTACTGCACATTTGTAAGGACTGTTACAGATTAATTGTGAAGATGTCATTTATAGCAAGTGAACCACATTTTGTAGATTAGAAGGTGAGGGTTTGTTTTGATGCATTAGTCGTATTGTTACAAAAGATTTTTTTCTGAGTAAGAGCATTTTGAATTCTTTATCGTTGTTGACTTGGGTTTTTAATCTTTCCCACCAGCTGCATTCATAGCTTATGGAGTATAGGTGTGTGTCTGTGTGTGTGTGTGTGTGTGTGTGTGTGTGTGTGTTGTGTGTGTGTGTGTGTGTGTGTGTGTGTGTGTGTGTGTGTGTGTGTGTGTGTGTGTGTGTGTGTGTGTGTGTGTGTGTGCGTGCGTGTGTGCGTGTGTGCGTGTTTGTGTGTGTGTGGTGTGTGCGCACGCTTGCATTTGTGTCTCTATTTATCTAGCTATCTATCTAGTTATCTATCTACGTATCTACCTACCTACCCATCTCTATGTATATAGTTTACCAACAATTGGTCAAAAGAACCAATTGTCAAAAGGAAAAAATAAAGTACACCTAATTAAACACAGCTGATCACACATACCAGCTTTTTCACTGGGAGGATGTGGTACAGTAATGATGGGAGAAATAATTTCCACACTATATTGTGATCTTAGAGATCTGTGTGCTTGTTGTTTGTACTCACGGTGGTGCAGCGGTTAGTGTTGTCGGCTCATAGCAAGAGGTTCTCTGGTTCGATCCTTGACTGGGGTGCCTTCTATGCAGAGTCTGCATGTCCTCCTGTGATGGCGTGGATTTCCTCTGGGTGCTCCAGTTTCCTCCCACATCCCAAAGACATGCTGTAGGTGGATTGGACACTCTAAATTGGCCCTAGGCATGAGTGCATGCGTGTGTGTGCCTTCCGTGGAAGGTTGGGCTGGCAACTCGACACTGTAAAACTCCACTGCCAATCATGAGTGGACATGTGATCTGCTGTGGCGACCCTTAGCTGGGAAAAACCCAAAAGAAGAAGAATTGTGATCTTAGAAATTATGTATATATAATTATCAGAGGGTATGGGTGGGTGGAGGGAGGCTTCCCTCCTCACACAAAATCATGTTGAAAGCTCTTTCTGTTTTCTTTTTTGTCTCCCAGTCAGCGGGTATTCTGTCACTTGCCATTCAATATTGTGAATTTTTGGTGATGGGTCATACACCTCTAAATATATATCTATATATCTCTCTTTCTTTATAAATATGTATGCATATATACATATGCGTACCATACACACACACACACACACACACACACACACACACACACACACACACACACACACACACACACACACATCTATTTAACTAAATCAACTGAGGTAAAATGACAACACAATGTCAACAGATTTCAATACATGCTGTAAGGTGGAGCAAGGAAAGTAAAAAAAAAAAAGCACGCTTTTTGCCCCACACTCCTGTCAACTCTTTATTCCATCTTAAGCTCTCAAAATCTGAAGAAAAACAAATTTTTCCAACCTGAAGGATTTTTGATCCCAAACACTCATCGGCCATCTTTTTTGTCGACCAAAATGTGTCAATAAAATAGAGATCAGATTACTAATTTTTGATTATTTTCATAAAAACTTCTGCTGTAGAGTTTGTTTATGGCAGGGGACCACCAGATTGGCTTCCTTTTTTTGGAGGATAACATCTTGGTTCTGTTAGGGATTACATGATCCATGCACTCATGTAAGTGCTTATAAAGAGCTGTTCTGAAGAAAATCTAGGTCAAAGGTCATCACTGATGTCTGTGAAAACAGATAGAAACTTTATCTTTCTTTTTTCAATTATATATGTGAGAAATCTACTGAAAATAACAGCTTTTCTTTTTTGTTTTCTTAGAAGTGAAGAATTGGTTAAAACAATAGCCGTAGTAATGTTTAATACACAGCTGTTGCTTACATATAATTTGCTTACATTTTGCTGAATGTCAATGGCTTATACAGTAGTGTTATTAACTCTAACTGTACATATTAATGGAAAGAAGTAAAGTTAGATGTTTGCTTCTGATTAGAACTGTTTAAAACAATTACAATGAATGAGAAATGGACAGAGAGTTATCATTTTCATATGCAGTAATCCAATTTTAATAACAGGGTGTGAAGCTTAGATCAGAATAGCAGCTCACAATGGCTAAAAACACACACTTGAATTAAACAAGCACACATTCTTTTAAATATACTCAATATTTCTTGTACTACTAGAATTAATAAGAAAACTAAACATTGTATGAATAATATGCATATGCACAAGGAATGAAATATCTACCATGTGAGATTAATCAAACAGCAGTAACAGTTAAGTTATTAAATATATACACATTCTGAGGGCAAATGATTAAATAGCACTTTTATGGGAGATTTCAGAAATATAAGCTATACAGAATAAGGTAGAATATTAGAGGGCAAATGAGACAGAAAATATATTTAAATGACAAACTGCTAATTAGAAATATTTGTATTACATATACCTGCACATGACAGAAATGTGTATCTACAAGATCTTATATAATTTGCATAGAACATCATGTAAAAATATTTGAAAATATCCTAAATGCTGAAATTTGAAACTTGGTCATGTGAACTTTGAAACTTTTTGCATATCGCGTGTTATTAGGTTCACTAATACTACCTAAAATACTCATTTCATAAGTCAGAGCATTAATTTCAGTGTTATATTGCTGAATCAATACATCCATTTTGACAGAAAGCAAAGTAGATTTTTCAATTTGCTTGAACCTAGGAAGGGTTTATGCGATTTGAATTAAGCACATTGTAACTTTTGAATACAGTACAAATTGCAATTTTTTTGCTCCATTCAAATAGAAAGACATTCTCTTTGACCTCAGTAATGCACATTTTTTTTAAAGAATTAGTTTAATAAGCTGAAGGATTTTTAAACATAATGATATTTATCTTATTGAGAGTGTTACACAATTTTGAGATACAGACAATTGTACTTTTAAAATTAATTCAGAGCTTTTCTTAGATCTAAAAATATGTGCATATCTTTAGCATGATAAATATATATGTGCACTGATTTTCCTTTTATATAATATTTTCCTATGATAAGTATATACATGTCACCTGTAAGTTTACAGGTATCTTTATCTTTTCAGGCCCCACTTTTTTCTACTTATTTATTTACAGATTTAGTTATAATTATGTTGAATGAGTGAATAACTTAGGAATATTTAGTGGATAATTTGTAATATTATTATATAAATAGGTATATAGTACACTATTTGTTAAGATTATTTAATATTTGTGATTAACAGAGGAGGATTATTAAACTTTATTTAGTAAGGGGGGAATAGTTTTAAATGACAAAATATATAACCAGATTAATAGTTTCTTGTCTTTTTTAACTTATATATTATGTTATTTGTAAGTTACAGTAGCTGCTGGCTAGTTTTTATTATAAATATTTAGGTATTGGTAGAGAGGTAGTATAGTAGTTTGCCTATACAGTAGGCAAACTGGGAATTTTGGGTATCCATGGTAGGTTGTGTTTTTTTAGCAATACATACAGCTACAGTTGTTGAATTGTTTTTGTTATTTATGAGTTTTAGTAGTTTAGTTTGTAGAATGGAAGAATTCCAAAAATGTGGAATGTTAAGACAGTGATGGAGGAATGCATTAGAGTTTTAGATATAAACTAATATGGTGGATAAATGTGTCATATTATCTTTTAAAATAAATCTTTTTAAATATACAGTATGGAACGTTGTAATCTATTATCTATTAATGTAAATGGATTAAATAATGGCAACAGAAGGAATTCATTAATAGCATTTCTAAAATTAAATAGAGGAGACATTATATTCTTGCAAGAGACTCACTTGATAGCTATACAAAATTTAAATAGTTTATGCTATGAAATGTTATCATCTGCTTCTTTTAACAAAAGGTGGAAAGGAACTGCTATACTTTGGAAAAAATCTACTGTAATGCCTAAGGTCATGGAATCTGTTAATGATCACAAAGGAATGTATACATTTGAAATAATTAAGTATAATGGCAGACTCTACACACTAGATGATTTTACTAGATCCCTGGAATAGGTGCAAGAGTGGCTAAAGATCACTTAAATGTACTACAAAGTCATTGCAAGGGTAACCATGAAGAAAAAAACAAGTACCGAACCAACTCTGCTGGGCAAAAACTTCTTGTTTATGAAACAAAATGGAAAGTAATAAAAAGTGAGCGCTTTCACGATAACACTATAATTTCTTCAGACTAATAAACAAGTATAAAGACATGAGTTTAAAAAGCTAATATGGCTAAGCAGGTTACTTTCATTTCATCACAACACACTACCTCTGCATTCCCCTCAGATAATCTGAAGGATACTTATTCTTGATCATCTAAAAACACTCAAATGGAGCTAATAACAACAGAAACAGCCTCTACCTCAAAGGGAACATCTTCTATGAATTTTTTAACAGAGGCCTTGAGCAAGCCATTGTTTCCTTTAACAAACCCCCTCCCCATCAAGGAGCTGAAGCAGAAGTCAAGGGAGGAAAGGCAGGCTACAACATCTACAAAATGTGGATCGCACACAACCAACAGTAAAACAATGGAAACACTGAATGCAGGTTTGGTGTATAATATTTCATCGACTGTACTTACTTCAGCACAGCTAACTCTACTGAATAAAGGGTTATCTTTTACTCCAGCAAAAAAAGCTGAACCAGTAGAGTTGCTTAAAGATTTGAAACTTTTGGGCAGATCATTGACACTCAAAACTGTTTTCAAAGGTGACTCTCAGCTTAATGCTACTGAATTTAAAAAAACACAGTACCTTTATTCCTCAACCTCACCCCATGGTAGAAGCATTTATTTCTCTGTGTGATCAACAATTTAGGGATTTGTTTGACACTCATTCTAAACCTCTTTTTTCAAACATATCACCAGACAATTCTACTGCTCTATTTGAGTTAAAGAATATGTACTCAATAGAGGTTAGGCCTACAGATAAAGGTGACAGTTTTGTGGTACTTGACATAGATTTGTATCTAACACAAATGAGAAATTTATTATATGATGAAGCGACTTATTTAAATGTCTCTAAAACTACTGTCACAGGAATTATGGAAAAAGTTTCTTTTATGTTGTTTGATTTACTCATGACAGGTTTCATTTCTGAGAGTTTAATTATTTTAATGTTGAACACCCTCTCATTCATACGATATATGGGCTTCCTAAAATGCATAAGAACTGCGAGTACTCACCCATGGGACCTATTGTTTCTTGTAATGGTCGGAGCACAGAGAAACTATCAATTTTTGTTGAAAAAGACTTACATCCAATTCTAGATGAATGTGACACAGTCCTAAAAGACACTAAGTCCTTTTTATCTAAACTGTTTGGCAAAGTATCTACTTTGTCTAAAGATTATTTGTTTGTTGCGCTCGACATAGAATCACTATTTACAGTGATTCCCAATAACTGGGGAGCAGAGAATGTCAGAGCTTTTTTGAATGACAGGAGATGTTTCACAAATGAGAAAGTGAATTTGCTCTGTACATTACTTAAGCTTGTACTTGAGAATAATGTTTTTGTGTTCGAGAAGGAGTTCTTCTTATAGAAGGTTGGCGTGGCTGTGGGCACAGCATGTGCCAGTAGCTATGTAAACCTTGCATTAGTGCAATGGGAGAAATCCTGTCTGTTACATAACATTGCTTATGAAGAGAACATAGACTGGTACGTACATTATGTGGACGATATGTTTTTGCTTTGGCTTGGCTCGTCAGAACTGTTGAATGAATTTATCATCTTAATTTATTTAATTAATTTATCAACAATTTATCAACTACTTGCATGGTACTACTGGTTTCTTAAAATTTACCTGTAATAATTCTGCTGTAGAAATGGAGTTCTTAGATGTTAAGATCAACAAAGACTATCAAAAACTATCTCCTCTACTTTCAACTTTCATAGGTGTACTACAAGACTCAGTACGGCCCACTTCTCTTTTCTGTCTACACTAACAATCTACATACCTCCACCCAGCATGCCACACTCATACAGTATGCAGATGATTCGACTTTAATCTGCTCGGCCCCCTCTCTTTTTATTCTCCAACAGACCCAGTAATCCTTTAGCTCTGTGGAAAGTTGGATCACAAATATCCAACTCATCCTTAACCCTAATAAAATTAAATTGCTTTTATTTACCCCCAACAAATCAAAGTCTGCTCCTCTTTCCTTTTCTATTACTTCCAAAAATGGTACTATCATTTCTCCTTCTGCCCATACGAAACTCCTCGGTGTTGAGATTTAATGTCCATATCTCTCAAACCATCAAAAAGGTTCACAAAAAAATGGGCTCACTATACAGCCACAAAAACTTCCTCTCAGATCAAGCACGGATCACCCTAGCCCAAACTCACATTTTGTCCACACTAATGTATGCAGCACCAATTCTTACCTATATCAGAAAACGTGACCTTGATAAACTTGAGTCATGCTATAATAGTATTGCCAAATTTGCTAACAATGCCACCTTCAGATCCCATCATTGTCTAGCTCTAAGGGACTTAAAATGGTTAGAATTTCCTCAACTACTAAATTACCACCAACTGGTTACTGCCTATAACATTCTGAAGTATACTGATAAAATCCCATCACTAAGTCAATTACTTACCTACTATGCAACAAATTGCACACTCCGTTCTAGTGACAATCACTTCTATGCATCTCTAGAGCTAATAACACTGCTAAAAAAATGTTATTCTCCCACACTGTTGCAAAAAATTGGAACAAACTCCCCCCATCACTGACCTCTATCCCCACCACCTCACACTTCAAACACTCTTTAAAATCACATCTCATAAGCACCTGGCTTTGCCCATGCATAACCTAAAAACACTGCTTAAGCTCTGTGGAAAGTTGAAAGGCTTATTACTTGCCTAATGTAAAGGCTAAAGTTGTTTACTTCCAATATTTTCTTTATCCCTTTAATATGGGTACTTCATTTTAACATGATGTATGTCATGACTCTCAATGTTAAATGTATTTAGTCTGTTCAACTGCTGAGTTTATCCTGTCTGTTTTATATTTCTGTCTTTCTAGCTGGATGTTTGCTGTTATAATGTGTTAATATCAGTTTTTTACTACTATGTATTAAATTCTAGTATATCTGTTAATATATGTGGAGCTTTTCTCCCTGGGCCTCTGCTGTAAATGGACCTGATCCAGTTGGACTGTCCCGGTTGACAAATGTAAAATAAAATAAAATAAAATAAAATAAATAAACAAAGGAGACCTTGATAGTATGTATACTAGTGTCTACAAAAAACCCACTAGGAAGAACAACTTCCTGCACAAAAATAGCATGCACCCCAAGCATGTCACCTGGAATGTTTTAAAAGAGCAGATTTATAGAGTAATGAGATTGCACAATGATAACATTCAATTGGGTTTAACACTTGACTCTCTCAAGTGTGACTTTTTAGATAGAGGCTACAAAGAGGCAGAGATTGATTCTCAAATTAATGCTGCATGGGAAGAAATGGAAAGGAAATGTAGAGCCTATTTTTGCAACCACGCTCCATCTGATGCTCCACAAGCAACTGTAGCTGTGAGTGATACTTTTAGAGACTCTCTACCTTACTTCAGTGACATCAATAAATATTGTGAGGTCATTAACCAGAATTGGAATATCTTACACACAACAGATTAATTAAAAGGGACTATAGACAGCACACCACATTTTGCATTTAAAAACAATAATTCCCCAAAGAAACATTTGTGCTATAAATCACAACTCTGTATCAGAGGGCCTCAGTCTACCAGACATGGGACTTTTTCCTGTAGATTATGTTCAGCCTGTAAGTATGTACTTACGGGCTTAACCTATATACATCCTCACATTAACATTAAAATCGAACTTGATTTTTATGCTGACTGCAGAACTCAAAATATTGTTTATTTTGCAAGTTGCCAGGTCTGTTATGCCTTCTACATAGGCAAAACTAACAGACCACTGAAGAACAGGATTCTTGAACATTATAGGGACATCAGGAATCAGAAAGACACAAATTCCTTAGCACAACACATTGGTTTGCATGGCTCAGAACACAATTTTAAGTTCTTTGTACTCCAGGTTTTGGATATTAGTATTAGAGGTGGTGATACATCTAATAAAACAGGAAGGGCTGAACAGAAATGGATCTTGCTCATGAATGCAGAGAAACTGCCTGGTCTAAATGGTGTTCCTAGCCTTATACCTGTCATGAAAGCACAACTGCTTAAACATTAATGTTGTTTTTAAACTTAGATTTTATTCATATAGTTTCCCTTGTATTTATAACAATTGCTACAGTGTGTGTGTGTGTGTGTGTGTGTGTGTGTGTGTGTGTGTGTGTGTGTGTGTATGTGTACCTTTTAATTATTTCATCAGATTTGCATATGATAGCTGATTGGTTTTGCTTTCTTTTTAAACCCATGTCTTTCTACTTGTTTATTAGTCTGAAGAAGCAATAATGTTATAGCGAAAGCGCTCACTTTTTATTACTTTCTATTTTGTTTAAAAAACATTTGCCTAGCCGTGTTGGTTCGGTACTTGTTTTTTACTTCAAGTTTACACAGTTTTCTTGTACTGCGCCTTTCGCCTGTTCCTGTGTATTTTTGCTTTTTGTGGATACTCATTGAAAGGGTAGTTTAATTCTAGCAGTGGATTTTTATTTCATATCTAGTATAGAAGATACAAGTGAACAGAAGAAAGCTAAAATTTGAGCATCAGCTAAAGCACCAAACAGATAGATTAGTGGTAAAAATGTAATTGCTTTAAACGTAAAACCAGAAGATAAGTCATTGTTCTTCATTTATTCTTCTTATGTGCATGGGATACAAAGTAGATTTCCTTAATAAAGTGAATTATTTAAAAACAATTCCTTGTCTTTTGTATGATCATAATGCACCGAACTGTAATATATTAATAGAGATAAGGAAAATTCAGGCTGTTTATAGAATCAGAGTATATATGATGAAATTAAAAGAAGTTAAGAGTTATCTTAAGGAACAAATTGAGAATTTTTTTATCTTAAAATGATAATGGCTAGGTTAGTAAAGTCATACTATGGGACTCCTTAAAAATGCATATCAAAGGTATAATGGGAAGATGGGCTAGTAACAAAATGAAAGAGTGGGATAGAGTTGTTAGAAATATAAAATAAAGTGAGGTTTGAACAACAAACAAAGAAATTAAATAATACTGAAGTCATTTAAAAAATTAATAAAATACCAAACAGTCTTAATACAGAAAGTGAAGATAGCTTTGTAAAAAAAATAAAATTGCACATTTATACGATGACTTCAAAAATCTACATAGATTAGTTAATAGAATTAAGATGTTAAGCAAAAAGGCACAAATCAATGGTTTACTATCAAAATCTTCAACACACTTATGCGAGTCATCACTTACCCTACTCAAAATGTTGTAAAATCCAAATGCCGAACAATCAAATAACCAAAACCTGCATTCCCCCACTCAAAATGAAAAATCCACAAAAGTGAATGCTAGTGTGCATTCTCTCTTGTGGATTCAAACATTTAAAAATTTATGTTATGACAGCTTGGAAGAGTGCTTTTCAACCTTCCAAGGTCAAGTAATTGTTTTATAACATTTTGATGGCAAACCCAAATCAATAATACCCAAAATCCTCACACTAATAAGCTGATTTCAGACATAGGGAAATGCTTATTTTTCTGTTAATTCCACAAGGATCTTAATAACGATAAAAAAATATTCTTGGTGATTACAACAATTGACAAGTATTTAATGAAAAATGTCACTAATAAACTTACTGACCAACTAACATTTCTGTTGAATAAGCCTATTAACCTAACAGAAGTTAAAGAAGCTTTAAAAAAGGGGGAAACAATAAAGTTCCTGGGCTAGATGGTTTAAGTATGGAATTATATTGTCTGCTTCCATTAAACATTTTAAAATTGACATTTTCATGATAATTTAGTATGGCAAAATAATTCCTTCCTTATGGAAGTATTCTGTAATTTCACTTAAACAAGAGAAAAATAATAAGTTAGTTTCCTCATACAGACCTATTTCATTATTAAATATAGACTATAAAATATTTACTTCCATCTTCACCACAACATTAAGAGATATAGTAGACAAATTAATTAATAAAGCTCAAACAGGATTTATAGTCAATAGATTTAAAATATGATAATACAAAAGAGTAGTAACTAGTTTTAATTTACCAAATTAACTGAACATGAAGTCAGTCCTAATAAGTTTAGATATCGAGAGAAATTTTGATTCTGTAGAATGGGGCTACTTATTTAAAACTTTAGAAGCATTTGCATTTCCAAAACACTTTATTGGAATATTAAAAAAACTGTATAGAGACTCCAAAGCATATGTTAAAAATGGTCTACTTCACTTTGTCAAAAACAGTAATTGTCGACTAACTTTTTGTTAAACCCTATTCTTTAAAGACCCAACTCAGCAAATGGATTTTTCATCTAACTTTTTCCTAGGGCAAAGCAATGGTTGTCCACAATCTGGAATTAGCCCCTTTCCCCACTGTAGTGTGATATTAAAGTTGGTATATTTAGTTAGGGAGTACAGGGGGTTTTAAACTTTATATATATATATATATATATATATATATATATATATATATATATGGGATCCAGGCACATGTTCGACTAGCATATGTCTGAATCACAAAACATTGAACACACATACACAAAAGCACTTAACATCGACAAGCGCTTCCGTGTATGTGTGCCGGTTTCATAGATCGGACTACAGTGTGGGTAAGGGAAAATTCCTTTTTCCCCACTGTAGTGTGATCTTGGAGTGAGAATAATAAAGGGGTGTGTGGAGGGTGCAGGGGGGCGAAGCCCCCCTGCAGAAACATAGATTTTTTTTAACTACGCATACACGGAAGCGCTTTTTGATGTTAAGCACTTTCATGTATGTGTTTTTGATGTTTTGTGATTCGGACATTTGCTAGTCAAGCATGTGTCCTAGTCCCATATATATATATATATATATATATATATATATATATATATATATATATATATATATATATATATATATGTATATGTATATATATATATATATATATATATATATATATATATATATATATATGTACATATTTATGGTTGCTAAATTGGCCTACCATTGGTTAGCCCTAGGAAAAAATTCAATGAAAAGTCCAATTGCTGATTTGTGTCTTCGATGAATAGGGTTTGACAAATAGTGATTTGACAAATAATACATTCAATTAAATGATACGGCCCCATTAAAATGGATCTTATGTTTCTCAAGGATTCACCTTAAATAAAGGAACAAAGCAAGGGTATCCCTTGTCCCCTTCACTATTTGCATTGGCCATCTAACCCTTAGCTAATAGTATTGGAAGCAATGAAAAAAATGATGGTAATTTCAATTAAAAAGAATTGTCAATCTAAAATACAGCTTTTTACAGATATTTTATTAACTATAGGTGATTTAAATTATTCAATTGAAGAAAGATGAAGAAATTGAAAAGTTTCAAGAAGTATTGCTGCTGAAATTGAATAACAATAAAACTGAAACTTTAGTGCTAAATCAATTACTAGATAGTAACAATAAATATAAATATAATTGGAAAGGGAAAGAACAAAAATATTTAGAAATAAAAATTTGTTAAGATGGAAGTATGACTATTAATAATTATTTTGAAAAAAATAATTGAAGAAGTGTTACTTCTTATTAAAACATTTATTTTTTTTTACTTTCAAGGATAGGTATGTACTTTTAAAATAGTTATCTTACCCAATGTTATACTCATATTGTATTCAATACCTTTGATATCTGACAAAAAAGCTTTTAAAAAATGGAAAAAAATATTAACTTCATTTAATGGTATCCTAAAAAGCTGAGAATTGCTTATAGAAATCATGTACCAGACTCAGTCAGTGACCACTCCCCTATACACATCCTAAGATTCTCTTCACACCTCTCTAGACCTCACAAACATAAGGAATGCAGAAAACTAACCAGCTTCAACCCTGATACTTTAAATAATTTTCTCTCCACAACTGACTGGTCGTACCTTTCATCCCTCCCTCTTGCTGAAGCTGTTCTTCAATTGAACTCCATCTTCCTAAGCACACTTAACCCCCTAGTCCCTCCTAGACAGTCAGAATCAAATCATGTTGTTCTCCTTGGCTCACTAACTCTACCAGGTCTCTTATCCATAACAGAGATTCTGCCTGGAAATTCTGGATTAAGACAAAATGTCTCACACACTTCCAAAAATATAGAGAACTCTGAAACCTAACCAAAAAACAGATTGACTTTAATAAAAAATACTTCTATCACACACTTAAAACTACTGAACCTAGAAATCCCCCAAAATTCTGGAATGCTATTAATTAATTCTCCACCTTGGTAATCCCTCAGCTCCCAACCCCTGCACTGATAATGCACCCCAAGAAACTGCATTCATTTTCAGTTTTTACTTTATCAATACCATCAGGAAACATACAAACTACTAAACCTACCAAACCCTCACTACCCACCACTACCCTACTACAAAACTGCCCATTCTCACTAAAATCCATCCCAATCAACTATGAAGTCTTCTTCTTAAACTGATACCATGCTCCCCCTCAGCTGATACCTTATCACCTCTCTTCCAAAAGACAGCCAATAACTCCATTGCATATTCTGTTTCCATAGTTGTAAACCATTCAATCACAGAATCCACTGCCCTACTCTCTGAAAAAAAATTCCATACCATACCTATCCATAAAGGTTGAAATTTTGTAGAGCAGTAATTACTGACCTATTACCATCCTCTCTCTCCCCTCTCTAAAATTCTTGAACACCATGTTCATAAACAAATCATGGCCTATCTCACTCAAGAAAACCTGATCACTTCTACTCAACATGGCTTCTGCCCCCACCACAGCACCACTACTGCACTTATTTCCTTTACAAACTCCATTGCCCTTGCCTGAGACAATAATAAACTAGTGTCCTGCCTCTTCTTAGATCTGTCCAAACCATTAACACTGTCTCTCACTCCATCATTCTCTCCAAACTGTCTCAACTCACCCTGTCCCCAACAGGTCCCTATTTATTTGACGAAGCTTTAGCTTGTTGAACTACAAAAGATCGATAGCTAAAGATTAAAAAAGCCAAACTGTGAATGGCCAGCTAAGAGAAATTTTTCTCAGGGAAAGAATTTACTTGGCCGTTAATGAGAATTTGCCCTTTCCCTGATGTGGAGTGAACCTGGAGTTAGTATATTTAGTTAGGGGGGGGTGTGGGGGTACAGCACCCACATGGGGGGTGTGGGGGTGAAGCCCCCCAGTTATTTCATGCTGAAAGGTTTTTGTTTTCTCTAATGGCCAAGTGAATTCTTTCCATGGGAAAAAATTCACTTAGCTGATCATTCGCTGTGTGGATTTTTGATCTTTAGCTGCCGATCTTTTTTAGTTTGACAAGCTAAAGTTTCATCAAATTAATAGGGACCCTCCCCAACAACTATCTCCTGGTTTAACAACTACCTCACAGACAGACACCAATCCATCAAATGGCTCTCTGCTCTATCCCCCTTTCTCCCCATTTTGTGGAAGCATGGTGGTATTAGCTTCCCAGATGTAGAATCTTATTCTATTGCTGCAGTTTTTAACTTTATTATACTCTGGATAGACTCAATTTACTCCAGTAAATGGAAAACTATTCAGGAGCAAATTTTACTGAATTCTTATAAGTTTGTCAAATATGATAAATTAGAAAATGTAATAATCCTTTCATCTGGTTAATAAAATTTACTTTAGAAGGAAGACTCTGCATATATGAAATCAATCCTAAAAACAGTTAAGAAATATGTTATTGAAACTCCATTATTATCAAAATGGACATTTTTGTGCTTTCCCATTGCACACACCTCTAGATTTAAGTAAACATAGAACAATTTTAAAATGAATTTACTAAAAAGTAATGGATTAGTATTATGTTCTGATTACTTTGAAAATGAAAAGGCTAAGTCACCAGAATATTTAATGAAAGATTATAAGTTTGAGGAAACTGTTAACCAGCTAATGTTACCTATCAGTAAAAAATTAAATGAATTTGTAGATAATATGAGTGAAGAGGAACAGAACACAATTTCAACATTATATGAGTATATGAATGCTATATTCTGGGGTAAAGTGGCCTACAAAGGAAGCTTGCTAAGTTTACATAAGTTAATTATAAATAATAATTTTGATGCAAAATTCTGGAACATTTTAGATAGTAGTGGATTGAGTGATTCAATAGATGGCAAGAATAACATTATGTTACTTAAATCACTTACTCAAACATCTTCAAGTTTATCAAAAAATGAAAATACAACCAGACCTGATAAAGGATACAGCTCTCAGCCAAAACAGAGTAAGAATCCAAAAAAAGCTGAGCCAAACCACCACAGCTGCGAAAGTCTTCTGTTTAATATACAACACACAGAATGAGTAACCGCTTTCACGATCACACTGACCACTTCATCAGCCTGATGAAGCGGTCAGTGTGATCGTGAAAGCACATACTCGTTCTGTGTGTTGTATATTAGAAGACTTTCGCAGCTGTAGTGATTTGGCTCAGCTTTTTTTGGAATCTTCAAGTTTATATTGGAATGTTTTTATGTGTAAATATATACATAGAATATGAGTTACTCCCTATAAAATGTCTAGGTTTAGTAAAATGACTTCTTCAGAATGCTGGAGATGTAGTAAGGTTGTAATAGCTGATATTTATGAATGTTGAGAAATCAAATGTATATTCTTTAACTAGATCAATAATATTAATGAATGTTCAACTTCGTTTATCTGTAAAAGTTAAAGAGCAAAAACTGTTTTTGAGTCTCCAGGCAGTAGCTAGAAATGTTATTAGAAAAAAAAAATAGAAATCGAATTCAGTTCCTACATTCAAATAATTTTTAAATTTAACAGCAGTACTATATAAAACTGAAAAAAAAGAAGTGATCAGAACAAGATCTGTAAGTCATATTAAGACTTAGTGGTTGGGATAGCCTAGAAATTTTGCTACTGAAATACCAAGATTCTTAATGTGTTAATTGCATAAAATGGATTCATTGTGATTCAATGTATTCTTAACATTGTATAATAGTATGTGATGTTGAATTCCTTACTTTCTGTGCATATATTGTAAATATGTTAAATTAATAAAAAAAAATTCTTAGAAAGAAAAAAAGTATTTGTCAAATGTAGACAAATAGGTTACATTTGTTATTACAAAAAAAAGTTTTCATGCTATACCCCAGGAATTAAATATACGAACCCCAGAGTTACACAAACAAAAGAAAAGGGAAAAATCTGGAATTTTGTAATGGTTGTTATAATGAACATCTACAGATACATATTTCAGGAAACTGCACTACCTATGAAAAGACCTGTATTTCTGCATGCCATAAAATGAATGTAGTGAAAACTCATATATATATATATATATATATATATATATATATATATATATATAGAGAGAGAGAGAGAGCGAGCTAGACTGGCAGAGATCTATATCTATATCTATATCTATATTTATATCTATGTCAATGCCTATATCTATATCAGCAGTTACGTGAACTTATGAAGACAAAGATATCTGGTTGTGTATTTAGCTGCATTGCCCATTAGGATGCTAGTTTTAGTAATATCCACTTTTCAGCTCAAAGCAATTGAATATAGCTTTGAATTAATGGTAGGCTGATGATCTTTGGTACATTTAGCATTGAGTTTGATTTTGACAAGAATATTTTTTGGGATGCTTTCTTTTTCTTCTCCTGTATACTGCAGCCTTTTATGGATTAGTCAGGGTATACACCTACTTCTCAACAATATTTTTGTTATATATTATATATATATATATATATATATATATATATATATATATTTATATATGTACACACACACACACACACACACACACACACACACACACACACACACACACACACACACACACACACACACAGTCCTTTTGTGTCAGTCTTGCCCTCCTGTAAACCCCCCACCCTGTGCAAGTGATGACTGTGCCCTGCTCCTTGCATATTTTTTGTGATTTTGGCCTGTCAGTGTCTGTTGCACAGAGCTGACAGCTAATGCTTGCATAGTCAGATGCCTGTTTTCATCAAGATATGTAATGAATTTCTGTTTGGTTTATTCTGCTTAAGGTCGATACTGTTAGCATTTATAGTGCTCATACTTGTAGTCGTATTACAGTATTATTACTTATAAATTACTGCTTGCTTCACCCCTTGTGCATATGATGGTGAGATTGCCCTGGTCCCTGTTGGGGTGTCTGACTTGGTCTACTATGTCTGATGTAGCGAGCAGGCCAAGCATGTTTTTGGGGTAATATATTTTTCTTTCCTCTGTTGGATTGTTAAAATACTGAAGAAGCTGTGTAGGGAAACCTGGTTTGTGTTGTGGAGTCAGTTGCTTAATGTTCTTTAAAAATCTGTTCTTATGAATGCAATGCAATCGGCATTCATAAGAGTGCTTTCTGACATGCGTGAAAGGTGCGTTGACATTTCAGCTTTCAATATTATGCAGTATCGCTCATATAAGCCTCTGATGATTTTTTCTCAACATTACAGGGTTTGACATTTTGGTAATTCGATTACATGATGTAGATTCATATATATATATACTTATATACTTACAGTATCTGTATACATATTCTGTTTATTCATCTTGTTTTCATTACAGATGTTTTTTAATCATGACAATTGTAGTTTATAGCTATTAAAAACTTATTTGGAGACATAGCCTGGGATTCATGAATGCTACATGATATGATTAGCTTGTCTGTGTGATGGGCAAAGATGAGTGAGCTGTTTGAAATTCAGAAAACAGCAGTACATGTTATGCCTAGCTGGAAAAAAAGGATTAGCATCCAAATACACTAGTGATCAAATAAGGAGCTGAGGTACATGCTAACTAAGCAAATAATCATGGAAGACCAATTCAGATTGCACTCATTTAAGCTGTGTATTCCATGACTTGCT
>NC_056748.1:259267256-259294756 GCF_019279795.1 Protopterus annectens | reverse complement strand
AGAGATGTCAGAGATACTATTAGGAAAGTAACCCGTACTCTTTCTACACTTTCACAAAAAAGGGTGCTTTAAGAAGGAGCTTGACTTTCCAGATCCTGTTTAAAACACATGAGAGGATCACAGTCACCCTGAATCTGTAATCAATGTAACAGAGCACATGGCTCCATGCGCTGTCTTTAAAAATGAAATGCACACATGAAGAAATATCTGGCCCTCTCGCAGTTGGCTGCCAAAGTCTGGCTTCCATTTCTTCTTCCTGCTCATGTTTAACTGGCAAAACCTATCAATACAAAGGTAATTAGAAGTTGACAGACACCTTCTTACTCAACCATTCACTCCTTTCAAGAAAACATTAGGAATTAGACAGTGTTACAAATCTGGTTGCGATAACATGTAAGTACCCATTTTACATATGCCCTGTATTCTTTTATTGAGGAACCTCTGTGGATGTTCAAATTGCACACACCAAAGAGGGCATTATATTGAATGATAGGTCTGATGAATGCCAAATACAGTAGAATAATGGCTTCCTTGGACTTAGATGCCATACCTTTGTTTATACGTTGTGCAACATATAATGAATTACTCATCACTGTAGACACATGATGGTCAAAGGCTAGATTACTATGTTTGTGTGTCCCTAAGTCCCTGACAACTGGGTCAACTGAAAGGGGTGTGTTGTCAATATGATTAGTTACCAGGGATGGATGACTTCCCAAAAGATACTATTATGCATTTTTTTGGCATATAAATTTAGTCTATGGCTCTGACACCAGTTGTCTGTGTCAGCCCCTCCTAGAAAACATTTGTGTCAGTGTGAGATTCAATGACAGCTGCTAATTTGCAATCATCTGCAAATTTAGTCAGCCAGAGAACACTGACATTGGCGTGGACTTATGAAAAGTAAATGCCAAAAAAGAGCAGTCCAAGGACTGATCCTTGAGGGAATCCACTTGTGACTGGCCTCTTTGTAGATGTGGATTCCCCAATTCTAGCTTTCTGGGTCTTGTCTGTGAGCCAGATGGCTATCTAATGGGTGACATATAGGTTTGTACCTAACCTCCTGAGTTTGTCAACAATGTCTGAGTGGGGTATTATGTCAAATGCCTTGTTCAGGTCAAGGTAGGCAGTGTGAATGATTCTGCCCTCATCCATTGCTTTGCTGACCTTCTCAAAAGGATCACCAGGTTGAGCAGGCATGATATGCCCTTGACGAAACCAAACTGGGTTGGGTCCAGTGTCTGGAGGTTTACTATACCTCTATTGATCATCTCCATGATAATTCTTTCCATGGTTTTACATATAAGACTAGTGAGACTTATGGGTCTGTAGTTTCCAGGGTCTGTAGATGACCCACCTTTGTGCAGAGGGATGACTGTTGTCTTCCTTCATTCATGAGGCACAAAGCCTGTTTGGGGGATACAGTTAACTACTAATTCCAGAGGCCCCGATAGGTCACGTTTCATGATATTTAGAAGGCATCTTGGGATATTTTCTGGGCCCATTGATGCAGTGTTCTTGGTCTTTGAGAAAGCATTAAAAACCTGTTTCCTAGTGATAGTAGGAGGAGTTATATTTGATGATATTTCTTGAGGGAAGGTTGAGGGGAAGAGAGGGGTAAAATTGGAGCTGAATTTATCAGCCAGGAGATTTGCTATATCTTCTGGCTCAGTATAGGTGGCTCCATTTACAATGAGTCCTGCACACAATTGTGTATTGCCTTTGAGATTGCAGACATAGCTAAAGAATACTTTGTGGCTGTCCTTGGCCTGGAAGGCCAAACTTACCTCAAATTTGGCTTTATTAGACTTTATTTGTCCTCTGAGATGTTCGTTTAGTTTGATGAGAGTGCTTTTATCCTGCTGGGTGCTGCACCTCCTAACTTTTGCCATGATTTTCTTTCTCCTGTTATGCAGCCTATTGATTTAGTGATTCCACCAGGGTGGCTTGTTTTTTGATTTAGTTCTATACTTCTTTCTGATGGGTACAGCCACCTCTATGCAGCTATTAACATGCTTGTACAAAGTTTCTGTGAGCAGTTCTGCATAGGCAGCAGTGTTTTCAAGGTTTATGGGAGATTGACATTTTTCCAGGTTTTCACTTAATAACAGGAAGTTAGCCTTAGAATAGTTTGAATTTTCCAGCTTTAGCTGGGGGTCCAGGTTTATTTTTACTGCAAAGGAGACCATTTTGTGGTCTGACCTTGCTAGGAAAGGCATTTCAGTAGGGACTGCACAGCACTCTCCCATATTAATGAGGACCAGCTCCAGTATGGTTGCACCTATGGTTTGTGTATTTACTATCAGGTTCAGGGAGTTTGTGTTTACAAAATCCAGGAATCTCTGTTCATGTATGTTTGGTGTCACATAGGATTCCCAGTTAATAGTGGGGGTGATTAAAATCACCCATGAATATGGTATTGGGTTGGATGGTTAGTATTTCTAATATGTTTAAATACATGGTATGGGTTTCCTGGGTCATAGAGGGGAACCTACAGCTTGCAAGGAAGTAACTGGATTTTGCCTATAGTGATTTGAATATGGAGTAGCTCCATGCATTGTACTATTTGACCAGCCTTGAAGTATATTTATTTTTGATGTAAATAGAGTCAACTACACCTTTAGTCCCTGCCTGTGACATAGCTGACCTAAATGTGTGGAAGGCATTATAACCTTGCACTGTTGGTGTGTTCTCTGATGCTTTAAACCAGGTCTCAGCGACTACACAGAAGTCAGCATTCTCTAGGGTAAAGAGAGCTTCTAGGGAGTGAAGTTTTTTGTTTAGACTCCTAGCATTGCACAGCAATACATTTAGATTTTCTTGGTATTGATTTGCTATGTCAGAAGTACTTTCAGTTTGGCATTGCATAGAAAAGGTACTATGGGGGAAGACAATGTTTTAGCTAATATTCAAAAGCCTAGAGGGGAAAGATGCAGACCATCCCTGACAAAGCACCATGGTCTGTTCACCATCTCTTTCCATGCTGACAAATACTACACTCTCTTGGAATGACACCAGAAGCTAAGTAATTATTAAAGTCAATCATCTTTTGTTCATATTGTGGCATCACCCTTGGAGAAGGTAAAATGCTGCTCAATGCTATGCTCATACCAGCCTGAGACACATATTCCGCGAGCTCCATGATGTCTCTCTTCATATAGTCTAGGGAGGTATGTCTCAGGTCATTTACTCCCCACATGGGCTATGACGGAGTCATATTAGCAATTGTGGTCCAGTGACCTGAGTGCGTGCGCAATGTGGCAGATCCTAGCCCTTGATAAGCAACTGACCATAACTTTCTCCTTACTCAGCCTAGTGAGAGGGATATCAGTGTGTCTCACAATGGAGTCTCCAATGACTAGAATGTTAGACTGTTTGGTGGCTTGCCTTATGGGCTTAAAGCTATAGGCTCCATGAGATGTAGCTCTATGTGTTGATGTCAGTGTTTTGAAAGAGCAAATATGGGGCTGCTGAGGGTATTTGTTATGTGTACTTCGTCTAGGATGTCTTTGTGGTTTAGGAAGGTTGCATTTAAGTGCCTCAGCAATACATGGGCTAATATGTCTGCTTTGAATTGTGCACGATGGGTGCAGCGTGTGTACTACTCATGACCTTATTGACATTAGAAGTACTTTTATATGAGAGCTTTGCCTCCAGTGACATTGTAAAAATACATCTCTCACATACCATATCAGTTTGTTTGAGAATCAACTGGTTGTCAGTAAACTTGAGGCAATGATGTATTCATTTCAAGTGCATGCTTCATGACACTTCAGATACAGACCTGTCTGTGGCATCAGCTCTATGAACTATGAACCCACATAGGCAGGTGCTCAGTTCCACCAAGGTGTAAATACTGAATATGTAGCAAAGTGGTAGCACTCTGGATTGGCTTCTCAAAGGAAATTGCTGATTGTAATTTTACTTAATGAACACTTTTACAAATGGGGAGAGATAGGGCAAATTGTTTAATCTCTTAAATGGCCACCATATGCATTCAAACACAATGCTCAGATTCTCCCTTCAAGTGTACGATGTCCGACAGGAATTCTTGGGCAGTGTCTTCATTTAGTGTATAGGTCAAGAGAAAATTGCCCTACATTGCAAATGCTCTTATCCAGTGAGGTATGGGTATTATTATTATTATTATTATTATTATTATTATTATTATTATTATTATTATCAGAATTGCAGTTCGGTGGTTACACGTTATAATGATTTATTCAACAGATATTGATGTATGTATTATATTCTCTTTCATTTATAACTTTGAAATATGCATGTTCAGTTTCACTTTGATTATAACCCTTACTAGCAAATGCTTTCCTAAGAAACTCTAACTCTGGTACAAAATCAGAGGTGTCACAGGAAAGGTGTGAAACCCTAAATGCTTGACCCTCTACTATATTGTGAAGTGTGACATCTCTGATTTGTAGCAGAGTTAGAAATATATTTAAAAGTTATGAATGAAAGAGAAAAACGAGGTAAACCCTACTTCGCTGATGCAATTAGATATCAGGAGAATAAACCTTTGAATTCAAGTATCCCTGTGATTCTGCCTTATACACAAGATATTAGGAAAGTAAGGGATATAATCAATAAAGACTGGTATATTTTAATGGTGGATCAGAAGACATGCAACCTTGTGGGTGAATGTCAAAGATTCATTAAAAAAAAACAAAAGGATTCTAAAACAACAATTGTGTTACCCTAGAGTTTATCTATTGATCCTTTAGAGGCAGGTACTTATAAATGTGGAACTTGTGCATTTTGCACATATATAGATACATCCAGGTTTTTTAGGCATTCTGACATGAACTATTTATGGCAATTGAGAGTCAAAGCTGATTGCAACACCAGTAATGTTGTATATGTGGCACATTGTGTGGTATATTTTAAATTCTACGTGGGCAAGTCTAATCATCATCTGAAGCAAAGGATTAGAGATCATTCATGTTTATTGTACTAGGAGGAGACTTGCCTACAGTGCCCTAGCTAAACATACCCTTTCATTTGGTGATACACATAGCTTTTCATTCCAGGTGCTGCATGTACAGCTAAAAAATATTAGAATGGAGGATATTGTTAATGCCACTGAGAATGTAGAATTTCAGTGGATCTTACATTTGGGGGCATACCATGAGTCAAAGCTTGATGATTGTGTTCCCCTCAAACCTGTATTAAAAGGGAGAAGATTGCATCGTTAATGTGTTTTATGTCTTTAAATTTTAGTTTTTTTTTTTTTTGGAGGGATTTTTATATGATGTGATTGGTCCATCTATTTGTATATACTATATTAAACGTGATCATTGTTATTTAATTTGTCTGTTGAAGTATTGTGTGTCAATACAAAAGTGCTTACATTCCTTTTTGTTTTATTAAAAGTTGCTTTTTATTGGATCTGTTTGCCTCTGCCATTTCATTTTTTGTACATTCTAACAGGTGGATTAGCTCTCCTTCTTCTGGATGGTTGTTGTTTCTTGCACACTTTCATAGGAGGAATGAATTAATGAAGTTATGTGTTGCTCGTCAGGTCAGGATAAAACAGATGAACATTCATGGGTTCAGTTCAAGCATCTTTATTACACACAAACACATCAGGAAAGAGGCTTTGTAACTTAAACTTAGAAATGGACTGACTACCAGACTCATACATGTTAACACTCTGGCTGTTCTCTCAAAATGGCACTGCTGCCTGCACATGCTCTCTATTTATATGCATGTGCTTACATCTGAAAATGCTTCTTAAAGGTACATACACATGCTCTGATCTACATCCTCTCTCTTTGAGAAATGATTCATATACTAAATGACAGTATTCAATGACATGCTATTTACAGACATGATCTTTTGACATGGAGTTATACAGAACTAATTATATGACATGCAGTCATACATATTTAGACACATATAAAACAATCATGTCCGGGGTTGCTGTGTATTTTACACTAGGTCCGGAAATATGACCTGATCATGTATCATAAAAGTCAGAATTGGATCTAGCAACAGGGACTGTCTTCAAGGAATATTCAATTTTGGGGACAACTGGGACATCATCAGGAATGGGAACGGATAGTGAGGCATGTTCTTCGGTATGAACATTGTCAGGGTTGCTCTGAGTTCTAGAGTCTGCATCACAGGTACGATGCTGCAATATCATTTCTGATACAGGAAGAAGATGTCTGCAGTTTCTCTTGTATTCTATACACTCAGATTCCGATTCAGATTTAAACATTGATTTAAACATTGTTTTGAACAGCAAAGGGGACTTCAGGGTTTATAACTTTTCCAGCATTATATTAGATCAAGAATTGATTGATTTGTTAGCCCTCGGTAACACTTTTGTGCCTAGTTATAACTTCAGCTTAACTCAAACTATAATAGATCTCAAGTGCTTTGTGCGTAAACTGAACCTAGAGGTCATGTTTCCTGCCCCTTTATTACAGCAACTGCCCAATCTTAAGCTGTCAAGTGTCTTTAACCCAGTTTTACACCCTAACCTTTCTTTGTTCGAAAGAGCATGTGAAGTAGATTTCAGATTTTTAAATAAAAATCGCAGATATCTTCCTGGGCATAATGATGTTAATATTACTAAGGAACACATGTATCTCCTGAATGACCTCTGTAGGTTACCAGTTAGAGTATTGAAACCAGATAAAGGGGGTGGCTTAGTAATCCTTGATAATAACGACTACAAAGCCAAGATGCTTACAGTGTTGGATAGTCCAGCATACACCCCCTCATCCATTAATGAAATGAATACAGCTTACTCTAGGAACAGAGGCTATTTCAGGGATCTCTTCCTTTCAGGAAAAATTGATCTGGACACTTACCACTTCATTGACATAATATCCCCTAAGGTTCCTGTGTTTTTCGGGATACCGAAAATTCACAAAGACCTACACAGTCCTCCTATGAGAGCATTAGTGGATGGCAGGTCCTCAATGACTCACCCTTGTGCACGCCTGGTTGACAACATCTTGTCCAAGTATTTAAAACTCGTGCCTTGTATATGTAAAGACTCTTGGACATTCCTTCGTGATATCAACAATTTCGTCCTTGACCAAACTTGCAACTTCCTTACTATAGACGTCGTTGATCTTTACACCTCGATCCCACACTTTGAAGCTATTGAATGGATAGCTAATATGTTAACTAGTTTAGGTGCACCAAAAGTAGAGATTGACACTGTCTCTGAGTTACTTGAGATTGTTTTATCATCGAATTTCTTCATTTTTGACCAACAACATTATTTACAAACACAAGGTATAGCTATGGGGTCACCTTGTGGTACTAGTGTAGCTAATGCATTTGTTGCTTATTGGGAAAAACAGTTTATTTTAAACAACAGCGACTTTAGTCATCAGGTATTATACTACACTAGATACCTGGATGACATCTTCATTCTCTTCAAAGGGAATAGTGAGGAAGCTGCATTATTGGTTGAATACATGAATAACACTACAAGTTTTTTTTAAGTTTACATTTCATTTTTCTACAACAGAAATCGACTACCTGGATGTTAAGTTGGAAAAAGACATCATGAAAGGGTTACTTGTATCTTCCATTCATAGGAAGCCGACTTATTGTAACTCCTTTCTTCATTTCTCAAGTTTGCACCCTTTTAAACAAAAATGATCAGTAGTGAAAGGACAGCTAATAAGGGCAGCTAAAATGTGTAGTACGGACGAATATTTTGAAAAGGAATGCCGTGTTTTAGCTGAGATGTTTTCGAGCCGTGATTATCCTGAATCACTATTATTTGAATTAATTCAGGAAGTTAAAAACAAAAAAACAAGGGGTTTTTATAGACCAATGTTAAATAATAGTTTTTTAATCACAACAGAGGATTCAAACACCTCAAATGAGGGATGCTCTTTAGTGGAGGTGGATTCCATTGTTGAAAGTAGTAAAGAGGGTCAGAAGTTTTCCACTGGTTTCATTACTGCTTTCAACATAGACTCTCACCAGATACGGTCTATAATTTATAAGAATTGGTATTTTATCACCAGTAATACTCAACTTCTTGAAAAATTGGGCAGTAATCCACTGATAATTTACAGAAGAGGAAATAATCTCAAGGCTTTGTTGGAGAGACATGATCACAATGACTCATTTTCAAAACAGAAAGGGACTTTTACTTGCGGTCATTGCAATTGGTGTAAAAGTTTAAGGACAGGAACAACATTTCAAGTAAGGGGCAGAAGATATAATATTCGTCACAAAATGAATTGTGACTCTAGGTCCATAGTTTACTTAGCCACCTGTGATTCTTGTCCGGCATAGTATGTCGGTAAAACGGACCGGAAGTTCAAGGAAAGAATTTACCAACATGTATATGCTATTAGAAAGAATAGAACTGAGAACGCTTTAGTAAAGCATGTTGGTAATAATGCTGGGCACAGTTTCCATTTCATGGCCATAGATCAGGTACCTTATAACATCAGGGGTGGCCCTACTGCATTAATTTTGGAAACCAGGGAACTTGAATGGCAAATAAAATTGGAGGCATTCAACAGCCCTGGTTTAAATGAAAACTGTAACATCTCTTGCATATTGAAATTAAAAAGTTATAAGAGATGATCACACACACATTTTCCTGGGAACTGAGATTTATTCAACAGATATTGTTAATACTTTTAACTTTTCTAATACATATACACAAATGTGAACTCTGCTGTTCCCTTAAAAAAGTGTGGGCAAAAAACATTTTAATATTGGTGAAAGTTTATTCTGTTATATCCTTTACATGCCTATTTCTTTAGGGACACAGATACAAATAAATAATAGCTTATAAGGCTTATTAATAATCTTAGATAAACACCTTGAATAGAATATGAATCTGCCTTCTTTTTATATGATATCATTTTTCAGGGTTCTGGTTATTTGTTAAGCATGTGAAATTATTTAATTATAAGTGTTATTTATGTACATGTATACATGTTGGATGTTTGTTAGGATACTTGTATTATTTTTTAATTCATTAGAGCATTTTTGGGATTATAAATTTTAGTTTTTAATTAGGGTTTGAAGTATTGTATGACAGATTGTTTAAAATTTTTTTTCCCTTTCTCAAACAAGTGGAAGTGACGAAATTTTTATGTGACATCATTCTATTTAAATTTGTCTTTTGGCGCCATTCTGTAATTCTCTGAAGAAGCTACTGTGTTTTCAGTAGTGAAAACGCTGAATCTTCAAATCAATAAACTTGCGTTTAGTGGAAGTGGAAGTACATTTTTTATAATTCTCGGTCTCTCAACTGTTTGGACGCCTGTACCTCTGTTTCTACTGGTTTTACTTGTGGTCAACAGTTTGTTTGTACACTCAGATTCCAGTAAGTAGGATCTCGGCTCTGCACATATACTTCTTACTTGACCAATTCGATCAAAGCCTTTCACCATTTGCATCCTCACTGTCTCTCCTTCTTTTAATGGACGAAAAAATCTGCTCATTTTATCATAGCTGGACTTCTGAGAAGAATGATTCTTAAAAAGTTGGACTTTGATTGCTCTGTTGTTTTAGCATTAAGCAGCAACAAGCTAGAACTGATAGGCAAGGTTGTTCTGGTTTGCCTAGATAGAAATATCTGAGCTGGCGAGCCTAGTAGGTTTTCACGGGGTATACTTCTGAGAGTAAGTCAATTCAAGAAGATAGCAGTATTATCATATGTTGACCTCTCTAGTAATTGCTTTGCACTCTGTACTGTACATTCAGCGAGGCCGTTTGACTGTCTGTTGATACTCAGGACTACAAGTAACATGAATAAAGTCCCATTGTTTTGCAAATCTCTGAAACACTTGACTGGTAAACTGGGAACTGTTGTCAGAAATAACTTTGTGTGGACTACCATGGACTGAGAAATGAAGTTTCATCTTAGTAATAACAGCACTGGATGTTAGGTCAGGTAGCAAATCCATCTCAAACTAGTTTGAATAAGAGTCTACCAACACTAAGTAATGCTGACTGTTCCACTCAAATATGTCACTTGCTACTGTTGACCAAGGTAGTTCAGGAACTTGGCTTTGCTGAAGAGGCTTTTTTTTGCAAATATGATTTAGTGCTGTTGCTCAGTGAACAAGAGGAAAGCACTTTATCAATTTCCTTTGATAGAGAAGGCCAAAATACTAGTCCTATCACCCTTCTTTTAGTAGAATTGGAACCTGAGTGGCCACAATGCAACATCTGAACTTATTCATGTAGTAAGTAAGTAGAAAAAATAACTTTTGGACATATGAAAATGATACCATCTTCCATCTACATCTCATCTCTGTATGGAAAGTAAGGTTATACTTCTTTGCTTTGATGGCCATCCTACATTGATGAAGTGGTTGAGCTTTTGCAAAATTGGATCAGTCTTTGTATGATCTCTCAGTTCATCAAGTCTCGTGGTAGAAAAATTACACACTTCTTTGACATCAAAGTCAAAATTCTCTGCATCAAGGTGTTCCATGGTATTTCTGGGTGATCTGGATAAGGTATCAGCCAGATAAAGAGGTTTACCTTTTGTTTAGACCATTTTGAAATGATGCTTTTGTAATTTGAGCATCATTCTTTGTAAACTTGCTGGAGCAGAATGCATAGGCTTTTTTATAATAGTAACTAGAGGTTGGTGGTCAGGTTCAATCTGAATAGCTCAACCATAAATATAATCATGAAGCTTAGAACATGAAAATACTATTGCCAAAAGCACCTTCTCAATCTAAGCATACTGCATCTCAGTTTGGGTTGGTGTTCTAGATGCATAGGCTACTGGTCTGCCCTCTTGAAGTATAACTGTGCCAAGACCAAATTTTGAAGCATCGCAGGAAAGAGTAACTGGTTTGTTCACATCATACTATCTTAAGGTAGGTGGGGTGACAATTTTCTGCTTAAGGTCTACAAATGTCTTCTGGCACTGTTACAACCATGGCCATGCAACATTTTGTGCGTTAGCTCTCTTAAAGGTGCTGTGAACTCAGTGAAGTCTGGTATAAACTTGCCTAAATAGTTGACCATGCCTAGAAAACATTGTAGAGCTTGTACATTATCTGGTGCTGACATCTCAAGAATAGCTGCTTGCTTGATCAGGTCTGGTCTCAAGTCTGTACTTATGAACAAATGACCTGTGTATGTAACTTCTGGAAGTCTGAATTTGCACTTCAGAGGATTGAGCTTCAAGTTTGCTTCACGTTCTCTATCTAGAAATTTCTTGAGGGTTCTGTCATGCTCTGCTTCACCATTGCATCCAGCCAATAAATCAACTACTATTATGGCACAAGGATAACATGAAAAAAATTGCTCCATTGCAAGTTGAAAGACTTCACTTGCAGAATTTATTCCAAATGGCATCTTTAGGAATCTGTATCTGACAAAAGGAGTACCAAAAGTAGTTAGAAATGAAGATTTGCGATCAAGCATCACTTGCCAAAATTAACTCTTTGCATCCAAGACAGGGAAAAAAATGTCATTCGGTATTAAGGCTGCGATCTCTTTGACTGTGCACATTGGATGATATGTTTTTTTTAATGCTTTGTTCAGATCTCTTGGATCAATACACATTCTGATTTCATCTGAGCCTTTCTTGTGAGCTGCTACAATGGATGGCACCCATTCACTTAGTTCTGTGACTAGACAAATCAGGTCTATATTATAATATCGCACACTCAGAAGAGTGGATGACATATGATCGACCTCATGTAAGTGAAAGCTTACAATGTTGAAACCTCAGAACAGCGATTTTTTTCCAAGGGAAAAAAATCATTGTTCCGAAAAAAAAAAACCTAAAACATTACATAATGTGGGGGGCTTCACCCCCACACCTCCCAATGTGGGGGTCTGTTTCCCCCACATCCCTACTTAAATATACCAACTACAAGATCGCACTACAGTGCTGAAAATGGCAAAGTAGCGAAAGCGGCCAAGCAAATTTTTTCATAGGGAAAGAATTTGCTGAAAAGTTGCTTCGCTATTTTGCCTTTCCATGCTTTTCAGTTCAACAAAGATGCATTCAACAACCTGCTTTTGCAACAGCATAATAGGGAGCTGACAAATCACACTTTGCTGCACCATTTTATCCAACTAAGTCTTAACTTTATCATGCATAGCTATTGGAACTCTTCTTGCAGGTCTGACTAGCGGCGTGACTTTGTGGTCTAACTTCATGGAATACCCAACTGGAAGTTTGCCCAACTTGTCACATAAAAAAATCAGCATACTCTGAGAAAATGGCTTCCGAAAAATTAAAACTCAGAAATGCACTTACATGATGGACTTCTTTAGCAAAAGAAAGCAGATTCATTTTTAAACTATCTTTGAGACCCAATAAAGATTGCACTGGTCTTCGGACTGCATAGAATAATAAGTTGCAACAGTTATTGGCCAAATAACATGAAAGCATCACTAAGCCTTCGGTTTAAATTTATTCAACTCCATAAGCAACAAGTCTTGCACTACTGGCTACATTGAGTTATTCGTTAGTTCTCATGTTAGCAAATGTGTCTGCCGACATAACATTAGACTTTGAACCAGTGTCTACTTTAAGCTCTGTGGATTTTCCATTAATGCAGATAGTACAAAACACTTCACTTCTTGTTAATAAATTCACTGAATAAACTCTTTCATCAAGCACTGATACACCATCTACATAGAAAGCTGTCTGCTTTGGCTCTACTTTATCAACTTGTTATTTTGTGTAACCTTTCTTTATATCTCTGTGATTTACAAAACTTTTGGAAGTTGCTCCATTTTTTACACTTGTAGCATTGCTGACCAAATGCTAAGCACTTTTCTCTTTTAAACTAATGATTTCACCAGAATTGCTGCAGTTAACAATAAAGCTGGACTTACGTTTTGGTGATTCATGCTTATACTGCACTGAGCTTGAGAGTGCTCCTTTCTTAGAACTTGCTGGAGAGCTATGCGTCTTCCCTGGAAACCTCATAGTTGCCATGTGCTTTAATCTACTTTTGCTTGCCACGTGTGGTATGCTATCTACATTTGCTCTGGAGCCAACTGAAACCATGCTCTTGCCACTCACAAGCATACTCATATGATTTTCTGTTACCTCATGGTTTTGACAAATCTGTATGGCTTTGCAGAAACATTAAATCACCATCACAAAGTAAGAAATTTCTCAGCAGCACTGTTAATACCACACACATGCCTTTCCTTTATCAGCTCATCTTTTAAGTCACCAAACCGACACATTTTAGGTTTGTTTCTCAGGTCAGTTATATAAGCTGCAAATGTTTCCCCTGGTTTTAAAATCACATATAGTATCAATAAAATTGAATTTTGCTTTACTATTAATCGTTTCATCAAAGCACTTTTATTTTAAATATTTCTTTCTAGCCAACAAACTTTCGTGCCTTCAGCTTGCTCAGTAATGTGGTTTTCACTCTTGTAATACCCCGTTTTGTCTCTTCTATTAAATAAACAGTTTGTGCTACTTCGCATTACCTTTTATTCTTTTCTGGTTCTTTTTGGGCTTGTTTCTCTCAGTTTTACCTTCACTGTCATCTCTGCACCTCATGGTCCTGGATCTTATTCTATTCGATCCCAGTTCTGACACCATGTCGCTCTCCTACTTTGGACACAATAGAAGAGTCTTCATGGGTTCTGTTCAAGCAGCTATATTTTATACAAACACATCATTATAGATGTTTACTAACTTTAACTTAAGTAACTTATATACAAACTCCAACCAGAGTGCAGTAGCCAAAAGGAACACTCGATGCTTCTAAAAAACTTTAATGTCACACGAAAAAATACATGTAAACGCGTTTAAATCCAACGTGTATTTTTTCGTGTGACATTAAAGTTTTTTAGAAGCATCGAGTGTTCCTTTTGGCTACTGCACTCTGGTTGGAGTTTATTAGTTTTTTGAGTGCCTTACACGTTTTTCTTGTTGTCATATTTTGCTCGAGCCAAGAGGGAACATTTAGTTTTTGTTGGGCGCAATGAGTCTAGAAGGACAGGAAGAGCTTGATCAATCGAGGAAGCTGATTGGCCAGTTCACCGAATTGATTGATTTGCTTACTCCCCTTTGTTCAAGCTTGCTGGGGCAACAAACAGGAACGCGTATAAGTGGAAACGGAACCGAAAGGTTAAATTCGAACAACAGCAAAAGAAAAAGGGAGCTTATGGGCGAGGATGATGACGCCGGCGACTTTTTCGACGCTAAAGGAACTTATTTCAATCCACATAATACACCAACAATCCTTGGGGCCGATGCTGAAGGGGTTGGAGCACCAAGCGATATTTTGACAGAATCTGGGGCTCGTTCCAAGAAGCCAAATTCCAACGGCTCATGTACAGGTACTGTTCTTTCTAACATGAGCGCCACCACTACTAATGAGTGGCTAAAGAAAGACTTTATGTTTAACATGAATATTGAAGTTGGCTCGAGGCATTTAGATGGAGAGCCTTATTTTATCAAATTAGACAAGCTTAAGACTTTGATGACTAAATTTAAAATAGTTAATATAGAGAATGCATACTTGAAAGAGTGTTTAAAGAAGGAAATTGTCCCTAAGGGACTTCGTGTATGCAAGTATCCAAATAATGTTGAATTGGGATCTGTTTTTCATACCAGTTTAGTCAAAGTGTTTAATAGATGTGGTTTAGACATTGTGAAACTCATTATTGAAGAAAATGAAAGGAAACAGGAATGTTTAAACAGTGAAATAGACAAATTAGATGCTTGCATAAAGAAAGACCTAATACATGGGATTAGGGAAGAAAGGGACAAATATTATAAAATCAGACAAGACATTGATGTAAAATGTAAAGAGGTTATGCAACGAAAAATGGGAAAATTAAAAAGGGATATTTTGGATTATGAAACTGGTAACAATTACCCTAAACCATCCTTCTTTAAGTGGGATTCTAAGGTCAGTAACAATATTAAATGGAATAAACAAGACACTAGTGGTAACAATTACAGGAAGAATAGTTACTATGACCAGGAATTCCCTCCATTAGATAGAGAAATGCAAGGGGAGTCCATGCCTCAAAATAGAAGGGGAAATTTTCATATGGGGGAGAAGGGGGGGAGATATTAAATTATAGCCCCTCCACCTATGATGTAGATACTGACGACATTGAGACTGATGATATTAAATACACATATAAAGATTTTTCTATTTATAATTATTGCAATTTTTCACTTGACAAAAATCATTTTAGCTTATTTAGTAAAGGGTTCAAATTTATACCCTGGAATAAGGGAGACACAGCCACCACAATATTGGATGTAAAATTATTTGTAAGAAAAATTAATTTAGGAATTTTAGCCTCTAGAAATGGCTTTCATAATGATAATAATAAACCAGACCTAAGAAGGAAATCTATATACAACCCACCCCTTTTACCACAGATAAAGAATTTTGAAAAAACACTAGAAGATGAAATTAGAGAAACACAAGCTAAGAATAAATGTAGGTACATAAACAATTTAAATAAAGGAGAGAATGACACATTAATGGAATTGATGAAAAATAAATCGATAAGAATAATGAAACCTGATAAGGGTGGGGGGGTAGCAATAATGGACAACATTACCTATGAAGGTAAAATGAATATGATCCTTAGGGACGAACACAGGTACGCAGTAGTTTCAAGAAACGAAGTAAATATAGCATACCAACGTATAGATATAATGTTGAAAGATTATATGTTTGAAGGAATTATTGATATGAATTTATTTAAATTCCTCAATGTTCAGAAACCTAGAACAGCAACAATGTTCGGAATCCCTAAGGTTCATAAAAATTGGCTAGACCCCCCACCTTAGACCCATAGTTACGGCTGAGGGTTCAAAAACCACTCCCTTAGCGAAATACATAGACTTTAAAACAAAACATATTTGGGTCAAAAATAAAATTATCTTAAAGGATTCTTGGGATCTTTTAAAACAACTAACCCCCGATACTTTTAAGGAAGATTTATTGTTTATCACTATTGATATTGTGGATTTGTTTTCGAGCATTCCACATGACCAAGGGATGAAAATGTTTGAAGAAAGCATATTTTTGGACAACACTATGACACAAAATGAGAAAATATTATCAGTAGCCCTCATGGATACTGTTTTAAGATATAATTTTGTATTATTTGACGGAGAATATTTCCAACAAAAAGAAGGAGTCTCCATGGGGGCAGCGTGTGCGCCTACATACGCTAACATAGTGTTGTCCAAATGGGAAGAGAGTCATGTGTTGAATTCCATTTATAATAAGGAATGGTTATTGTATCGGAGATTCCTTGACGATATTGTCATTTTTTGGATTGGGGGACATGATAAGTTTTTAGAATTTTTGGATTATATCAGTCATACTACTGATTTTTTAAAATTTACTTATAGCATCAATTCCGATGTATTACAATATTTGGATATAGAAATTTTCAAAAACAGAATTGAACAGAAGTTTGAATCAAAAGTGTTTAGGAAAAAGACATATTGTAATTCCTATTTACATTTTGACAGTGCTCACCCCCTGCACTGCAAAAGAAACATAGTAAAGGGACAATTTGTGAGGGGGTCAAGAATGACCAGCCTCAATTCAGATTTTGATATGGAATGCAATAAATTGGAAAATATGTTTATGGATAGGGGGTATCCTAGAACATTTGTGACTAATATAAGAACAGAAGTGGAAGGGGGGAGAGGTGATAGATTTCAACCTATTTTAGGCATGAATGACTTTATGACACTTGCAGAAGAACAAAGTAAAACTGAAGTTAAGGAAGAATTTTTTCAAAGAAACTTGATAGTGGAATTTAATAGATACAATTATAGTTTGAGAGACACACTACAAAAAGAGTGGAACAAATTCGCAGCCCTTACTGATATAGAGGAAATTAGTAAAATTAAGCCAAAGATTATTTATAGAAATTCAAAAAGCATAAAGAACATATTAGAGAAAAGGAACATGAATACCCCACATACAAATAATAATAAAAGGATTGGAACATTTAAATGTGGTAGGTGTGGTCAATGTCCCTTTATTAGTAATAAAAGTGAAATCTTTTTGGAAAGTAGAAATTTATTGATTAAAAGTAAGGGCTTTCACAATTGTGACACTAAAGGTGTGGTGTATCTGGCAACCTGCAATAAATGTTCTTCCTACTATGTAGGAAAAACAGAAAGAGAGTTGAGGAAAAGAATGTATGAACATTCTTATGACATTTTGAGAAAAAAAGAGACAAATACTCTCTTTAGACATAGCAGGAATTGTAAGGGATGTAGTTTTCAATTCTTTGTCCTTCAACAAGTTCAAAAAGATGTTAGGGGTGGTATATGGGAGGAAATTCTAGAGAGTAGGGAATTATGGTGGCAGGTATACTTAGAAGCAGGGAAAAAGCCTGGCTTAAATGATTTTTTAAGCATTGTCTCCCTATTAAAACTGAAAGCAAACAAAATATAAGGGTTATAAGAGTTTTTATCACTAGAGGGCACTGTTGCCTAGTTTTAATACATATTGGTACTACAAGCATAACATTTTATTATATTACATTTTATGAATATTTATATGTATTGTATTATTTATTTATCTATTTATTGAAATATATTAATAGTTTTTATAAATTTTGTATTTATATAACATCTATTTCAAATGTTGTCAAGATATTTATAAGGTTTTTTATATATGGCATTAAAAATGGCTACTAATGAATATTCATGAGGCATGAATAAGGCTGATTTGCACATTCAAAAGTTTTTTAAGGTTTTAATTGGTTAGAATTTGATGAATGTCAGTATATAAAGGGTAAATTAAACATCAATGGTTGTCTGATGAAGTCCAATTCTATGGATGAAAACGCATGAGAGCATTGTGGATTTAAACATGTTTACGTGTATTTTCTCGTGTGACATTAAAGTTTTTTAGAAGCATCGAGTGTTCCTTTTGGCTACTGCACTCTGGTTGGAGTTTATTGGTTTTTTGAGTGCCTTACACGTTTTTCTAACTTATATGCAAACTAACAACTGCAATTGTGCATGCTCTCACTCTCGCTGCTCTTACAAAATGGCACTAGGGAGTGCACGTGTCTGGAATTTATACCTGCACGTACCGCCTTGATATGCTTTGTTAAAGATACAACACACTTCACTTGCATTCTCCTCTACAGACTATTTAATTGTTTTTGGCTACATAATTATTAAAGTCTGTGAAAGAATATGATTATAATATTGTAAAGTATACATGGTAAATCACAATATATAATGCCTTTCTTTAATTATGATTTAGGAATGTTGTGTTCCATATGCTGTTATTTTTATAATTAATGAGAAAAAGTAAAAGGAAGCTGTCTTCGTTTTACTGTGTGGCAGAGGAGTTCAATGTTTTCAACCTGGAAATGTCTTCATATGTAATACAGCTCTTGAAAAAATAAATAAATAAAATAAGACACTTCATATTCAGTCAGGGATCTAACATTTCATAGCAACACACTGGATGGCTGATTTATGCCTACATTTAAAACTGGGAATTTCCAAAATGCTTCATATATGAATGCCAGTATTATGCATGGTGTGTTATTTTTTTTAATTTCTTAAACAATGAAGTTCACCAAGAGCAACTGTCCTTTTTAGGAGTGACCATACCTCTCGACCTCTCTGGGCAAGCACTCTGGACATATTTTAATTATTACTTCTATAGACTTAAAAATTGCTAGAATCACAGATTTTGCATCATTATATATTTTCTGAAGGATATGAAGTCTGAAACTCAAATGACTGTCATTATGTAGTATTATTCAGTGACCTAATGGCTAGGTTTGTAAAGGCCCCATGGTCATTAGCCTAGTACAGACCTATGAGCCTATGAACCTAAATCCTCAATGATTTGCCAGAAAACCACAAATTTTATGAGGAGCAGACCAACAATAAGAGGCAAAAATTTGGACGTTCTGTGAAGTTCTGGATAGTTGAGAGGAATGGGATTGACCCAGGAGCACTGTCTGCCCGAGTGACTTACTTAGAGTCACAGAATAGGTAAGCAGAGAAAATAAAATAAGTTAGGAAACTGCTTGTTAATAATCATAGCCTTCATCCTCTTCACTAATTGCCAGATAGATAGTATGCTTTCTTACCTTCTGATAAATAATTTTGCTAACAACTGTTTAGACTTTTTTGATTAGTTGTTACTATATGTGAGAGAAAAAGTGTTAAGTTGTCATTTGCCTGCTATGTGATCTTGAGCAAATCACTCATCCAAACATTGCTCCCAGGTTGCCAGAGAAAATGGATTTCTGCATCCAGTGTGCCTACTTGGTTAATAAACACTTATTAATTAAAACACATTCTTTATAGACGTGAATAAACAAGGATGATCTTTCAGGACATAGTACACCATTACTACTAATAATAATGTCAGTAATACTATGTCAGAACTATTATGTAATGGCTAACAGTGATCTGTGATGTATGGGAAGACTGAACAGGCAAGGAAAGAAAATAGTTTTAAAACTTTAGAGTAGTTCTTTACAAATGGGCAAAGGACAGGTAAGCAGGGATTACATAACTGAGTCAGTCTGCCATAAATTAGAAGACGCAATCTATGCATTCTTTCATCTCAACTACATTATAATCCCTTACAGAATATGTTGATTCATCACTACCCCCTCACCCTCCAAAATGAACATCACTGCCTCACTCTCTGCAAGGTTCACTGATTACCTATTCAAGACAGAGCTAACTTTCTATTAAGGTCCCTACTTTTCAAAGTATTCCACCAAGGTACCCCATCTCCTCTTGCAGAGCTGCATTTATGAGTACGTTGTAGATCAGCCATATGTCAACCCTTAATAGTTGACATGAGAAAGAGTAACAGGATAGGGCTTTTAGCTAAATCACATACATGTTGTTTACACCCTGTATTGTCTTTGTGAGGAACCAGTGAAGTCACTCCAGTTGCTGTAAATGCCTAGTCAAGTACATGCCAAGTGGTAAGTGGTGCATTGTACTCCATTATTGGTCTAATGAGTGCTGAGAATAGCAGGATTATAATTTCCTTGGATCTGGATGCCGTACATTTACTTATAAGTTGGGCCACATAAAAGGACTTCCTCACCACTGTGGATACATGGTGGTCAAAGTTCAGGCTGTTATCTGTCTGTGTACGTAGATCTCTCATCTCTGGATCTACTCTTAGGGGTGTGCTATTGTTATTGAAATTAACAGGGGTATTTGACTTCCCAAAGGGTATGATAATGCATTTCTTTGCATTTAGTTTTAGGCCATGGTTCTGGCACCAATCATTTGTCTAATCTAGACCCTCCTGAAAGATATCTACAGCATTGGTGGATTCAGTGGTTGTCCCCAGCTTGCAATCATCAGCAAACATTGTCATCCAAAGGTCATCTGCATTTGCCTTGACTTCAGAGAAGTATATTCCAAACAAGAGTGGTCTCAACACTGAGCCCTGTGGCACACCATTAGTAACTGCCTCTTGCTGGATCTGGATTCACCCACTTTAACCACGTGTTCTGTCCTTGAGCCAATTGGCTATTCATCTAGTGACATAGGGATTATGCCCAGTTCTATGAATTTACTTATTAATACCGAATTGTGGAATTGTGTCAAATGCCTTGGCCAGGTTGAAGTAGGTAGTATGTACAGTTTTACCCAAATCCATGGTCTTAGTGACTTTCTCAAAGAAATCTTCCAGATTTAGTAGACATGACCTGCCCTTGACAAAGTCAAATTGGGTGGGGTCCAGTGTTTGGAGGTTTCCTATGCCATTATTTATCAGGTCCATGATTATTCTTTCCCTAGCCTTACGTATAGGACTAGTCAAACTTATGGGTCTGTCATTTCTCAATGCTACTATGCTATTTACTTTCCCACCACCTATATTTCTATTATACAAAGAAAAAGAAGAAGGGATAGCAGACAACACCACCCTACCTTCCTCTGCACATAACTATTCTTGACCTCACTCTATTAGCTGTAATGTTCAATGATAGGACTTTGTATATTTACCATTCATCCCTAATATATCATTAGCTAACGCTATTTCTTCCAACATGTGATATATTAACCATTATCTCACCACACGTTATGCTTCCATAATGACAACACTATTCTCACCCTCTCCCCTCCTCTACCACTACTCACATCACAAACCTCAACTTGTTAAACATTTGAACCCAGATTACCACGTTTTAATAAATATCACCTATTCCTCTACATCATCATCATCATCATCATCACCATCTCCCTTTTTTCACATTTTCTATATGGGGTTGGATGTCATGCCAATTGTCACCATTTCTCTCTATTCATTGCCACTCTCCTGCCTTCTTCAACACTCATAAATGACTGTTGCAGGTTTCTTTCACACAATCTTTCCACCTCTTTGCTAAACATTGTTTCCTCTTGCTTTCTTCCTGTCTTTCCCAAATCATCTTCACCAGAGTATCTACTGCTTTTCTGCACATGTGCCCGAACCACCATAATATGCTCCCTTTGACCTTTTGGGGCTACTTTGGCTTCTGTTCTTATGTCCTCATTTCTTTGCCTGTCCCACAGTGTGCATCCTACCACCCATCTCAAGCACTACATCCCCATCATCCCAACTTCCTCAACTTTTCTGCCTAGGTTATTGTATCGTACAGTTGCACTGGTCACAAAACTATTTTTACACCTTACTTTACAGCTTCTTTGGCATTTTTCTGCTATACGCTTCCCCTGACACTCTGTGCCAGTTGGCTGCAGCCCCCCTGATTCTAGCATTCACCTCCTCATTCAGACTTCCTTTCTGCTCAATCACCCCTCAGAGATACTTGAAGCTGCTAACCTATTCCACTATTTTCCCTTATATGTTAGTAGAACCAAACACAAAATGAATACCTGACACATGCCGAAAACACTTACAACACCCATCATGTCTATCTTAGCTTCTGCATTTTTAAAGGGTATAGTTTGGTAGCTAGCTCAGACCCCCAGCTTTTCTTGCTTTTGGGAAGGACTTGTCACTATAGCTTCTCTCCACATTACATTAATCCTCCTCATAATGTTAAGCACCCTTTTTAACCCTTTCTTGATCTCTAACTCCAAACATCTTATAAAATTCCACTGGGAAGCCTTTTGTTAGTATTCCTTCCTGCTTTTTCAGGAGCAAGCACCAGAAGTGAGCATTCCTATCATTATCTGTTTCTCCAGTGCACTCTTCTGAATGTCTGAGAATGTATTCACTCCCCCATAACCTACCCCCTGCTATGTTCTGCTACCTTGTAGACTAAAATAATGCCTGACAAAAATCTGAAAATCCTCCTATAATGTACTTCTGCTTCTCTACCTGCTTCCCACTTACATTTATTAGTAGCCTCACCTTTGGGTATTTTACTTTTCTTACGAGAAGCTTTATCTCTCTATCTTTCTACCCACTGTCTGTCAATCCTATATCTACATCTGGGTCTACCTGGCAACACGAAAAGCTCAAAAGGCCAACAACGAGATCACTGATACCACAAAAACGAAAGTGCAAAACACAACAGTTCACATGCTCGACAAAGCACAATCCCGACAGTTAACAAAACAAATTCCCCATTACGAAAAACACACACACAATACAAGCACACCAAAAACCTGATAAACCTACACTTAACCTGACATACACAACTATCTATGCACTAAGCTTAACCCAAACCCTAACCCTAAGGTCCGTCACTATCGCAAACTTACCTTACCCACACCCTAACCCTAAAGTCTGTCACTATCACACACTTACCTTACCCGCACCCTAACCCTAAGGCCGTCACTATCACACACTTACACAGTCGCACTCATTTCACGTCGGTGTTTTTAGCGTCGGGATTTCAACTTGTCAGGTATTTCCGCTATTGGTCTTCCAGTGTCGGTCATCTCGTAGTCAGTGATTTCACTTGTCACTCATCTCAGATAGACTCCTACATTTACCTTATCTATTCATAACAATTACTCACTGAAGGTTTAGTTTGCAGAAAAAAGCCATTTAGTCCTACCATGCTCCATCGTCATCTCGCTTTTTTCTGTCCACAAAGATATATCAAGTTGATCTTTAAGTAAACTTTACTCTTCCTATTCATGCCAGCCTGATCTGTAATCTTTCTCCTCCTTCTCCTCTCCATTTTAAATTCCATATGATTATATCTGTGTTCCTTTTCCTGGATAATGGCAGAAACTTAATGCAGTTATGACTGGTGCTGAGAAGTCAGAGCACAGATGTGCAATTACTTTTATTGCATTGTTCACCAAGAACATAACTCAAAACTGTTCAACACCAATGCAAGACTCCACAGCAAGCAGTAGACTCCAGGTAGTTTATTAAAACTCCACCAACAGTAAGTGCCTTCATCAGGTAATACAAACTTCTTCAGACCAAGTGAATAAAATACATTGTCCCCACCTACAATATTTATATCCCTGCTAACAACATAGTAATTAACCAATTTCACACATTAAACACTTTTTAAAGAAATACTTCATTCTGTAAAATATACATCTAAAATAAACACGCACGCACACACACACACACACACACACACACACACACACATATATATATATATATATATATATATATAAACAAATAAAAAAATGAAAAACATATATAACCAATTGTATATTTTATTTCCCATTTCTTACTTATTTTCCATTTTCCATCTCTCATACACTTTCATTTTTAAAACACTACTGATACTACCAATATCATTTAGGCCAGGCCAAGATGAAGCATTCAAGGACAATTGCCTCCAAAATTCACTCTGTTCTAATCTAATTGGCCAAGGACCTTCCTACTTGTTCCAAGATAAAAAAAAAAAACTCATGATCACAATATACCTTCAAATGTTTGCCTAGGGCATTTCTGAGTTGATGCTTATTCCGCGGTGGTACAGTGGTAGCGTTGTTACCTCACAGCAAGAGGTTCTCCCGTTTGATTCTCGGCTTGGCTTGGGAGTGCCTTCTGTGTAGAGTCTGCATGTTCTTCCCGCGGTTGGGTAGCGTTCGAAAGACATGCATTTGTAAATGGGCGTGTCTTCGTTGAAGGTTGGGTGTCGAGCTGGCACCTCGACGTTTCGTAATAATCTACTGCCAATCATTAGTGGACCGGAGTTCCACTGTGGCGACCCCTTACCTGGAAAAAGCCAAAAAGACAAACATTTCTGAGTTGATGCTTACCTATGTCATCACAGTGTTTATATATCCTCTGTTTCAATTTTCACTCTGTCGTCCCTATATAGAAACTTGGGCATTCTTTACAAAGTGCCACATAAACAACCCCTTCTGTATGGCAATTATAAAGATCTTTAGCCTTCATAACTCAATTCCTAATCTTAACCTCATGTCCCTGTAGGATCATGAAGCATTAATTACAGACCCCACATTTTGACATTTTTCCTTTTCCTCTATTTTTATAGTTGTTAGACATACCATCAAATACATTTTTCATTGAACTTCCTCATTTATACACTATTTTTGGTCTTGCCCCTAATTTCTCATAAACTTCTTTATTATTCATTATCGATTCCCAATTCTTATTCACAATATTGACCAATGTTCCACTATCTATATTATATGCCATAACATACAAAGGGCATTCAGTACTGATATTGTGGTGCTCACTTGTACTTATAATTAATTCTCTTACAGAAGTTCCATTGTCCATTTCTGGATCCTTACCCACTCAAGTATTAGAACTAGATACTATGTTACTATGTGTGTTCACTAACAATGGTGGAAAATGACCTGTTTTTCTCTTAGACAAAACTTCTTCAGTCTATCTATTCAGTCTACTAAATCACATGGATAGTCCCTTCTAAGGAATATGCTCTTTAGTTTAGTGCAATCATCCAAAAAGTCATGCCATTCAGATACCATACGAGCAGCCCTTAGCAAGTGTCCTTTCACCACAGCATGTTTTTGTTGAAAGGGATGGCTGCTTGTGAAATGTAACAAGATGTTAGAATAGCATGGCTTCCTATAGATTTTTGAGGCATGAATATCCTTTCTAGGATGTACAAATAAATGGACATCTAAGTAATTAACTGCCCATTGCCCTATTTGGCACGTAAATTCAAAAAAAGATGTAGTACCATTAATATAATGTATAAATTCTTCCATTTTATCTATTGAAAACACCCATGCAATAAATAAATCATCCAGGTAGCATAAATATTGATGTACATATTCAGAAAAAGGGCTGCAATGTAAAAATGTATTCTCCCAGGCTGCCATTACTATAATTGCAAACAATGGACTACAGGCTGCCCCCATAGCTACCCTGAGATTTGTTTAAAATATTGGCCCTGAAAATAAATAAAGTTGGAATCAAGCAGCAACTCCATCGACATTGTTAACACATTCAATAACTTTTGATCAATATCAAAATTGGACATCAAATACTCTTCAAACCATTGCAGTCCCACATCATGTGGTATACAAGTAAATAAATCTTTCACAACAATAGTTAGGAAAATAGTCTTCAAAGCTAAGTCAGTTTCATTACATTTCATCAAAAATTCCCAAGAATCTTTACATAGATAGGGATTACGCATGACATATTCTTTTAATAACCCATCAATAATTTCAGCTATATAATATGATTTGGAATTCCTTGCATCCACAACTGGTCTGAGGGGAGGGTTTTCTAAACACTTGTGTATTTCTGGCACCCTAAAAATGCAAGGAACATGTAGACATTCCATATTCATAAATTTATACTGGTCCCATGTGATTTGTCTTTGGACTAATATGTCATATAGTAAAACATCTATCTGATGATAAGCTATATTCACTTCATCCAGGGAAGCTTTGACATATGCTCACTCATATAAGAGTCATATAAGAGTGTCATCAAACATTGCTCATAATCTAACTGGTCCATTATGACCATGCCTCCCCCCTTATCGGGTTGCATCACCCTCAAATTAGTGGATGAGATAAGTTCCATAATTATTTCATGTTGTGCCCTGGACCAATTGAAATCAAAATGAAACCTTGCTGTTTCCATCAAATAATGCCATATACCTAATTCAAATATATTTGAAAATAGCTCCAATATAGGATGTAAGTCAGGGTTCATTAAACTTGGAACACATAATCTAGTATGTACCCTAATGTCTGAACCTCGAAAAAGTACTTTTAAATTAGCATTTCGGACAGTTTAAACTCTATTATGTTCTCACCATGTCTGCTCTTTTTGTAGGGATAAAGGAATAGCCCCTACTAAACAAGTCAGCATGTTCCATTGAAAATTCTACTCCATAAATGTTATAGATGAAAAAATATTATGCAGAGTTTGATATAACTTTCACAGTACCTGTTGATTGTCAAGATTGTATGTGTGAATGTATTAAACTAAAGAACATGTTCCTTAGAAGGGGCTATCCATGTGATTTAATAGATTCAATGATTGAATAAGTTTAGTCTAAGAGAAGAACAGGTTATTTTCGACCATTGTTAGCGAACACACATAGTAACATAGTCTCTAGTTGTAATACTTGGTGGGTAAGGATCCAGAAATGGACAATGGAACTTCTGTAAGTGAATTAATTATAAGTACAAGTGAGCACCACAATACCAATATTGATGGCCCTTATGGCATATAATATGGATAGTGGACCTTTGGTCAATATTGTGAATAAAAATTGGGAATCGATAATGAATAATAAATGAATAATAAAGAAGTTTATGAGAAATTAGGGGAGGGCGGCCACGGTGGTGCAGCGGTTAGCATTGCCACCTCACAGCAACAGGTTCTCTGGTTTGAGTCTCGGCTGGGGTGCCTTCTGTGCGGAGTCTGCATGTCCTCCCTGTGGTCGTGTGGGTTTCCTCCAGGTGCTCCGGTTTCCTCCCACATCCCAAAGATATGCAGTATGTGGATTGGACACTCTAAATTGGCCCTAGGTGTGAGTGTGTGCGTGTGTGTGCCTTCTGTGAAAGGTTGGACACCGGGCTGGCAACTTGACACCGGAAAACTCCACTGCCAATCATGGGCGGACAGATGATCTGCTGTAGCGACCCTTAACCGGGAAAAAGCCGAAAGAAAAAGAAGGGGATGAGAAATTAGGGGCAAGACCATGAATAGTGTATAAATGAGGAAGTTCAATGAAATATTTATTTGATGGTATGTCTAACAACTATAAAAATAGAGGAAAAGAGAAAACTGTCAAAATGTGGGGCCTGTAATCAATGCTGCATGATCCTACAGGAACGTGAGGTTAAGATTAGGAAAAGAGTTATTAAGGCTAAAGGTCTTTACAATTGCCATACAGAAGGGGTTATTTATATGTCACTTTGTAAAGAATGCCCAAGTTTCTATATAGGGAAGACAGAGTGAAAATTGAAACAGAGTATATATGAATACTGTCATGACATACGTAAGCATCAGCTCAGAAATGCCATAGGCAAACATTTGAAGGTATATTGTGATCATGGGTTTTTGTTTTTTATCTTGAAGCAAGTGGGGAAAACATCCTAGGGGGGTGGTCCTTGGCCAATTAAATTGGAAAAGAGTGAATTTTGGTGGCAATTGTCC